>NC_083760.1:54828149-54915649 GCF_963514075.1 Conger conger | reverse complement strand
AGTGAAACGGTCTTATCCGATTGGCAAGTCTTTGAAATTAGTCAAACTGTCTCACCACATTGGCAAGCCTTTCGTCTTATTCAGCAAAAAAGTAACAGAAATAAGAGTCTAAATATGAGACAAAAATGTACTGTTTTGAGCTGTTCCTTACAGTGCTTCCCACAGGCTGCAGGACCAGGCTAAGGCTTCAAGCCAGTAGCAGCTATGAATATCCACATTCAATTACTACTGTAACCCTGCAACGGTGCTGAGCTAACTTAATGCAACTTGTATCTGGATTGTATCCAGAGAAGATACAGAAATTATGCAAACTACTGTAGATGCCTCCACATCTACCCGCCATTAGTCATCAGTTAAAGACCTTGAACACAAGTGAGTATTTATTCCAACACATTAGTGTTTGTAGATGGTAATATATGATCCCAGTAACGGTGTCATTTACAGTTTTTTTTAATCAATAAAAAAACTGAAAAGCCTTAACAATACCACAGCCTTCTAATGCTGCATCCTGTTTAAAAATGTTTTTGAATATGGGCTATTAAAACAAAGTGGACAGCATTGTGTTCCAGAAAAGCCTGGGCACATTCTAGACATGCACTGTGTCATCACAGTGATGAGTGACCATTTTGGCTCCGGCCGGTGTGAGAGGTTGCAGCTCTTCCCATTCTCCTGCTCAGAGACAAGGGGTCACTGGGGCATGAGCAAGCTCACTGTTCACTCTCTCAACCTACACCTTCCTGAGGAGACTTTGAGGCCATTATCGAAAGGTTTCAGCTTTATAGAGGCCTGAGCCTGTGGAGGCAGGGACATAATAAGGAACATATTTTGGCAGCTATCCCCCTTCTTCCGTGTGTTTACTTCCCTCTCTCTCCTTATTCACATCCTTCAAAACTCTCCATCCCCCTAAACTCACACTCCCCCTTTAATTTAGTTGCCTTTTGTGTTGTAAACTTTCAACAAATGTTTCCAAAAACACATGACCAGCTTTTTGCCTAATCCCATTTTGCCTTGCCCCTTTTCCTCATCATTAACTTCAAAAGATGCATACAGTATGCTGTTAAAAATCTCCCAGCACACCCTGCTTTTGAGTGCATCTTTGTGTACGCACGGATTCTCAATGTACAATAGGCTGAACAGTGCCTTAAAATTAGGACCTATTTTAACCAGGGTCAGTGGGCTGTGTGTGCAGTGGGACCCGCATGCCAAGGCTCATTCTGTGCAGTGTGTCAGTAAGCGGTCTAGCAGTGTCAGTGCGACAGCTGTCAATGTGTCTGTGCTCCAGGTATCACTGTGTGCAGTGAATCAGTGCTCCAGGTCTAACTGTGTGCAGTGGATCAGTGCTCCAGGTCTCACTGTGTGCAGTGGATCAGTGCTCCAGGTCTCACTGTGTGCAGTGGATCAGTGCTCCAGGTCTCACTGTGTGCAGTGGATCAGCGCTCCAGATCTCAGTGTGCAGTGGATCAGCGCTCCAGGTCTCACAGTGTGCAGTGGATCAGTGCTCCAGATCTCAGTGTGCAGTGGATCAGCGCTCCAGATCTCAGTGTGCAGTGGATCAGCGCTCCAGATCTCAGTGTGCAGTGGATCAGCGCTCCAGATCTCAGTGTGCAGTGGATCAGCGCTCCAGATCTCAGTGTGCAGTGGATCAGCGCTCCAGGTCTCACAGTGTGCAGTGTGTCAGTGCTCCAGGTCTCACAGTGTGCAGTGTGTCAGTGCTCCAGGTCTCACAGTGTGCAGTGTGTCAGTGCTCCAGGTCTCACAGTGTGCAGTGTGTCAGTGCTCCAGGTCTCACAGTGTGCAGTGTGTCAGTGCTCCAGGTCTCACAGTGTGCAGTGTGTCAGTGCTCCAGGTCTCACAGTGTGCAGTGTGTCAGTGCTCCAGGTCTCACAGTGTGCAGTGTATCAGTGCTCCAGGTCTCACAGTGTGCAGTGTGTCAGTGCTCCAGGTCTCACAGTGTGCAGTGTATCAGTGCTCCAGGTCTCACAGTGTGCAGTGTGTCAGTGTGCTGTGTAGTCTCTGGGTGAGGGAGTATCTGACCTTTTGGGCAGCGAGGTGCAGGGCGGTGCGCTGGCTGTGGTCAGACTTGTTGACGGAGGCCCCAGCCTTCAGCAGAGTCTCTGCACAGTCCAGCCGGTCAGCCAGCACACAGTACATCAGAGGAGTGCGCCCAAACTGGTCTTCCCTGTCCCGCAGAGAGGGATCGGCTGGACACACACACACAGACACACATGGAAACGCACACATAGACACACGCACACACACACACCCCATACACGCACACAGAAAACATTCACGGAATTACACGTGCGGCATATAACACACAGTTCCACAAAATCAATCAACAGAGTCCGGATGTGTGCAAGACCCTGGAATACATGTACCGTTTACCCTTTGCAAAGGAAGATTTGGCAATTATAGAGTTGTGCCCCTATACATAACAACCATGGATCTCTCTGTTCAGGTTCTGGCCATTGATAATGTCTTTGGTCCCTGGCACACAGTGAGGATCACAATGACAGAGGAGAAGTCTCTGCATGGACTCCCTGAGGAGAGCCAGCATGGCGGAGCTGAACGGGGGCCAGTACCTGTGATCAGCCTGTGGAGGGCGCTCCTGTCTCCGTTCACTGCGGCGGCGTGGACCTGAGAGCCCAGGAGGGAGGAGCCAGGGGACGCGGGGTCGGCGGGGCAGAGCGGGAGCAGGGACGCCTGCAACACCAGAACAAGACCAGGCGGCTAAATCAAACACGTCAGACCGACACAGCTACCCGCTTCCTGTGTGAGAGAGCAGCGTTCTAAGGGTGTACACATGACCGCGTTATTAAACTCAATGAATGAATGAAATGAATGAATAAAACTTTGTTGTTCAGCTGACTCTTTTATGCAAAGCGACTTACAGTTGATTAGACCAAACAGGGGACAATCCCCCACCCCGGAGCACTATGGGGTTGAGGTCCTTGCTCAAGGGCCCAACAGCTGTGTGGATCTAATGGGGCTTGAACTGCCAACCTTCCGGGTCCCAGGCTGCACCAACTATGCACTGAGCCTCTGTGGCCGGGCGCTAAATTATTACCCATAAGTCATGATCACCAGCGTGTAGAAACACAGCGGGCGGACTGTGTGGGAATGGGCAGGGCCGCAGGGCTGAACCCCAGGGCTGAAGCCCATGACTCTCTCTCCCTGGGGCAAGCCTCTGACACAGCAGGCCCCTTTGAAGCTTTTTGGCTGGGACCCACACGGAGGCTCAGGTAGCAGGCAGCAGGGCTCAGGGGCCAGGGGAATGCTGGGTAATCCAGTAACAGGAAGCAGCTCGGCGAGGGCCGGGGGAATCCCCCGCTGGGCGACAGGCCTCCCCTCTCTCCATGTTTTATTCAGGGCTCATCAATACTGCAGCAGGCCTGGGGCAGGGGAGGGGCCCAGCACACAAATCAATTACAGACTCTCTCTCCCTCTCTCACACTCACTCACACACACACACACACACACACACACACACACACACACACACACACACACACACACATAAACATACACCCACAAAACACACCCACACATGCCCAGGTGCACACACACACACACACACACACACACACACACACAAACACATAAACATACACGCACACACACAAACACACACCCACAAAACACACACACACACACATAAACATACACAAACACCCACCAAACATGCACACAAACATACACATACACCCACCAAACACACACACACATGTGCAGGCGTGCACACACACGCACAGGCGCACGCACATACACGCCTAAACATGTACACACACAAGCTAAGAAAAGTACTGTACATGCAGATACTATGTACGCACACACATGCATACATACACAAATGCAAAATGCTATACATATGCAAAGTACACACACAGGAACACATACATACTGTATACACGCAAGCATACACAGACAAAAATCACACACAAACACCAAGTACTGTATATGCACATATACACATACAAATATTTTATGGCCCTAAACACACATACACGCACACATCCAAGCGCATACTGATAAAAACCAGACACAAACACCTTGAGCACATACAATTACAAATGTACGCACTCAGGCAACCACTAAGCACATGTATATGAATGCACACGCACACACAGACACACACACAGTCAGACACACACACACACACACAGCTGTCAACAGCAATTTGCCAATTTGTAGGAGCAGGTCTGCATTACTCTGTAAGAGGAGGGCATCTCATCCTCAAGCACCAGCAAAATAAGACTGACAGAAGCAGCTTGAATGCTTCCGGATCTTTCCCGGAGGCGAATATAAAGCCATCAGCTGGGGCCATTTGTTGCCGGGGCGGGAGCGCAGAGTCGGCCAGCCGGCTGGCGTTGTGCAAATCCCAAGACAGTGGGACAGTGCCCGAGAGCTTGACTGCCCCCAGGCTAGCACTGAGCTGGAGATCTTGTAAGTCATTCTGAGAGTGTCAGCCAGATGAAGGAGCTTGTTGCGCTCACAGCATGGCCCATTAGCTTTTCATACTGTAACTACAGCAAGCTGGAGGGGGAACTAGTCCAGGCAGCAAAATCCATAAGAATGTATGAAGGACCTTTGCATGAATCTACAAAAACCGTTCTACTTACACTGCTTGCACTTTTACAACTGGTGGCACAATCACAGAATTTAGTGGTACAACATTTTGACGTGGCATCATATCGCATCAAATCCATGAGTATTTGAAAGGTGAAACATGTATTCCAGCAAACAGTTGAAATAAAATGATCAATATGTGGTTCACGCGCAGACTTTAAGCTTTAATTTGAGGGTTTTAACATCCATATTGGGTGAACAGCGCAGGAATCGTAGCAATTGTTATAAATAGTCCCCCAAATTTTAGGGGACCAAAAGTAATTGGACAATTGTCTCTCATAAGACAAATGGTTTCTTTTCATTTGGCAATTCTAATGGCAGAATTATGGAAAAATCTGTAATTTCAGAAGGCTCCATCACAAAAAAGAAAGCAGTGTATGAAGCTCATATTTTCAGGATTTCTATTCCTCATCATTGTCTACCACCCCACACACAAAAAAGAAACTGAAGAGAAGCTGCACTGCACTTTGTTTGAGTTGATGCAGAATGGCTCAGGAATGTTCTCCCGGTTTGGGGGAAAGACCCCCCCCCTCCACCCCCAAAGCCTGCATCATACTGCGTCAGCCTGCGAGTTACCGCAAGCACCTTAAAAACAGAGATTACATGAATTTACATGCAAAACAGCCCAATCAAAACTAGGGTAGGGGTGGGGGCGAGGGGGAACCCAGGAACGGCAGGCCCCAGTGCTGTAGGTTCCTGATCGTCATTTTGTGCTTTTAACAGGGAAAGAAGGAACACCGCTCCAGGTGGCATGTCAAGTCTACATTTTTACATTTTAGTCATTTGGCAGACGCTTTTAACCCAAAGCATCACATCCATAACTAGTCAAATACACATGAAGTGCTGTTCTAAACATAGTCATCATAAATGGAATTCAATTTTTTAAATTTTTTTATATAAGATGATGACATAAATCATCAATCAGAGAAAGCAAGTGCTGAAAAACTGCTTTTTTAACTGTTGTGGTAGCCGCCATCTCTGTCCAAGACCTCTGAAAGGAGACTGCTCAGAGAAACCCAACCTTAAAACACTGCTCTGAACAGCTGACATTTTTCCAGAGTTTATTATGTGGGCCTGTACACATTCAAGGGGAAAGAAACCAACCTAGAGCTTAAATACATATCATTTTCACCCTACCACCTGAAGCTGGAAAGAGACTGAGAACATCTCACCCACTGTGCCAGCATTCCTGCAGGTAATTACCCATCATGCCCTGCACTCCTACTTTGTTGCCCAGTAGCAGTCACAGGGAGGTAATTGGGGTTAGCCATTTTAGAGATGGTGCTTAGATCAAGTCAGGGGTCCTATTAACAAAGTGGGGACTGGAACTCCTTGGTATTTACTGCCTACTCCAGGGCAAATCCACATGCCAACATGTTAATTTGCCTAAATAAACATGCCCAGCATAGTCTACTGGTTCGTGGTATTTGTTTAAAGTGCTTGCTTTTAAAAAAAAAGCAAAGAAAAAAAAAGACTGCGGCACAGGTTTTTGAAAGTAACTAACTCCTTGTTGCCATACCTACAAAAGCAAGGCAACAGCACATTACATTTGTGTGTGTGTGTGTGTGTGTGTGTGTGTGTGTGTGTGTGTGTGTGTGTGTGTGTGTGTGTGCGCGCGCTCACTCATCAAGTCTACTCAAAAAGTGCATTTCCGAGAGAAAGAATATTTAGGGGGACTTTGCTGAGACTGACCACAAACTCCACCCCTGTCTCGTCACATGACACAGACACAACCACAACTAGAGAACCATTGCGTTCAGTTGTACTAGAGGAAACCCTTTTAGGAGATACTGTACATTACCCTGTGGGTTCATTCATGGTCCATGGCTGGGAAACTAAAATATGATCCATTAATATAGAGTAAGATATTATAAACATATTACATTACATATAATTTGGCTGATGCTTTTATCCAAAGCGACTTACAGTGGATGTAGACTAAGCAGGAGACAATGCAGGTTAAGGGCCTTGCTCAAGGGTCCGACAGCTGTGCATTATTGTGGCGACACTGGAGATCGAACCACCAAACTCGCAGGTCCCAGTCATGTACCTTAAGCATGATGCTACAGTTAATTGTATTGCAATTGCTACAACACGAGCAGTACAGAAAACCGCAAACAATATTAAAAATGTAAGGATTCTGTCGAGTATATGAAAACAGTAGATTATTTACAGTATAATCAATTTTATATGATTTGTTTACATACATCATAGAATATATTCTATTCATTGGAATTTTGATTCATTTTTGTACCTTTTTTAAATGTATATAATTTATATTGCACATAGTGAATGTGTATGAATGTACTGAATATAGGCCCATATATATATAGGGTCTTTCAGCGGACTTATCCCTGGTTATGGGTATGCACTTTGTTGTACGTCGCTCTGGATAAGAGCGTCTGCCAAATGCCATTAATGTAATATATGTCCACTGGATAGACACCTTGTCCTTCACATGTAAGTGACCATTTCAGATTCAGTGACACAGGCTAACAACAGGAAGCCTAACATATTTTTGGTCATTTATGTTGCCGCTTTAATTAGGCGACTGTTCGTCACTGCATTTGGATCAATACACTTTATAAGTTACAAAATATCGAATACCATACATCTCCTTTGAGGACACCTGGAATTCACTTGGTAAACACTCCAATCGGCTTTTTTCCTTGAATAGTTATTTCAATTAATGGAAGACAAACATTGATCCTATTTACAGAGTTATCAAGATAGGTTAATTAGCACATACCCATACCCAGGGACACTTCAAATGCTTATTACATGTATATATTAGTAAGAGGCAAAATGACTGACAAACTTACAATTTTTCTGACAAAATGACATGAAGGAGAAAAATATAATACACTAGCAACCCTTAGAGTAGCTAATAAAGTAAATCGGTTTTTCTTCAAATCCGCAAATGCAATTAACTGTCTTTCAAAACTTATGATTCTAATATTTAAGGAGAATTTAAAGAATACTAGCTAACATGCTAAGTTCCATAAAAAATGGTATAAAGGTGCAAAAACAGTTCTCTGGTGGGGAAAAAGAAATGTGAAGAAAACAAATACGCTGTTCACTTTAAAGCTTGTGTTACTGTGCATTGCTTGTGGCAGTACAAACAGCACATTTGCTTTTTAAAAGAGTTTTCGATTTCTACTCAGAACAAAGGTTGAGCAAAGCCTGACGTGCACCAAGCTGAGCCGTGTGATTCAGCACTCAGTCCCGCTCCCAGAGCGCAAGATGGAAAACTGAATGAAACGCAAACTAAAAACAATGCTTTTCCCAGCTCCGTTTTTCTTATGGAAGACAGAAAATATTCCCTTCATGCTCCATGGAAAAAAAGCGCTTTCGCTTTCCAGCGTGAAGAGGTGTGGTTTTGATGGAGCTCCAGGGTGGGGTGGGTTGGGGGGTTTGTTGGGGGTGGCTGGGGTATCCAGGGAGCCCGTTTTGGGCTTGCGTCCGTGCCTGCGTCACTCCGCCGTGACACTGAGGCAATGACTGGGTAGTGCGAGACTGGCTCCACAGGGCCTCACACCTCCCTTCCCCTCCTCTCCTCCTGTCCACCCCCTCCCTCCCTGGCAGGGGCTCTGGAAGGCATTAGGGATTTATGCAGGCGAGGCACAGACAGTCAGCAGTGCCAGCAAGGGGGGCAGGTCCCACCAGGCGGAGGGATACTGATGTGTGTGTGCAGGCAGCTCTCCATCTAGTCTGGCAGGACCAAACGCACATAGGTGGGGGAGGAGGTGCCCCCCCCCCCCCCCCCCCCATCTCCCAGTTTGGATTTTCTTCAAAGATTTTCTTGTAAGAACCAAAAGCACTGGAGATGACTGAGGAACAAGCCCAAGGGTCAAAAGTTGAGTGAGAGATGTGCCAGGACTCATTTGCTTGATTCACCCCTGTATGCAGCCGTTTGCTCAAGTTATAGTTTAATATGCGCATCTACATAAACAGAGAGTTTAGGTTGACTTAACAAAACTAGACACTCAAATGCTCAGGAAGTACAACTACCTTTTTTCCTGGGTTTTAATTTTGTATAAGAACCATTATAGTACCTTTCCTTTTAATTTGTATAAGCCCAACATCAGAAGTACGGAATTTCCCAAGAACAAGGATTTGGCTGAGACTAGAAACCTTAAGCTGGGAAGACAATCTTCAAGCTCCTATTGTGGGTGAGGAGAAGGTCATTATTTCTGAGTGACAGACAATATTTGCTTGCTCATTCCTTCCAAATAAATGTGCCTATCCAGGATGTGAGGAGGGGAAACATTTAGTCACAGAGAAAAGTGAGGGGGCAGGGCTTAACCGGCTGTCCACATTCAGAATCAATGCAGGGTAGTCAATAAAATGCTTTAAAGAGATCAAAAAGTCTCACCAAACAGCTATTCCTTCTGGGAACTGAACCGTGATCACAAGAGATATTAATCAACAACATCATGGACATTGCAGTCACCATTAATGGAGACTTCATACCAGAGTGAGATGGGATCTATCTGACAATCGGCATCTTCTACAGATGGAGGACACAGAGGTCAGCTGCCAGTTCTGCTTCCTGGCAATCCATGTGGTTCTTAAATAGAGTTAAGACTAATTGATACATTCACTCTATTTCTGTATATGGCTAAATAACTTCCAGTTTGACTGAAATATTTGGATATGTCATAGCCTGTATTTAACTTATTTTAATAATTATGGTGATAAACCAAGCTCTGTGCACAACCAAGAAATCAATCCAGGATAATTTCTCATTTCTAATCCTCATATCTAAACCGTAAGCTTTTTTTTTTTGCTAAATAAATATAGTAGTATAGTAAGTTTATATAGTAGTGCTATATTGCAACCATAGGTGTATAAAAACGGAGACCATGAAGCGTTTTCAGTCTGGTGACTGTTGGGCCAGTGTTGGCAATGACAGTCAAAATGTTTCCTATTCTGTAAAATCAAAAGAGCACTGAGCACGAGGAATATTACGGTATTATGAGGTGATACCTCTGAACCCACCATCATGCTGTCCCACCACTCCAGGAAAACATCTTGTTCACAGCTCTTCTTGAATAGTAGTAGAAAGAACTATCTACAGTTTCTGGCCATCTTTTGACAGACTCTGAGAATCCAATGTATGAATTCTGTTGGACAGTCAGCGTTTTGTGTGTCAAGGCTGAAAATAGTATCTCAACCACTCCCCAACTATAGATGTGCCCCAGGGCTCAACTTTAGGTCCTACACACTTTTCCATCTGCATAAATAACATTGCACAATCTGTTTGCATTGCTGAAATACATCAGTATACTGATGAGACCATACTGTATGGCTCCCACACTACAGTACCCTCACTACCCTTCAGACATCCTTCCTTGATAGACTGAAAGCTTTCACTGATTTACACCTCATTACATTATTACAAGCTCTTATCCAGAGCGATATACAACAAAGTGCATAACCATAACCAGAGACAAGTACTTTTTTCTGCGTCCCTCTAATTTTGCTTTATCTCTGTAAATGTACCACTTTTTAAGCAATGTTTGTATGTTTTGTATGAGACATGTCTTGGCCAAGTCAGTGTTGAAAATGTTGTTCTCAGTCACTTTTACCTGTGGTTAAACGGTAAAATATGATTACTATCGCACTGTGATGTGTATGACAGTTTCAGTTCATTTCATTATCGTATACAGTAAGTTACTACAATATAGGAGGTTTGATCCCATCAGACCATATTACATTGTTCTGCATAAGAGAAGACCATTTACAAATTGGAAATTGGGAGCATGTGATATAATTTGACAGAGAACACTGCACATTATCAGGAGGAGTGTAAATTAAACTACGCTCCTTTCTGTGATTCTGTGACTTGCATCTTCCTTGGGAGCCCCTTTCCAGACGAGTGACACCTCAATAAACTGCAGACTGCGGTAATATTAAACTTCAGGGATTTCAGCCTTGATAAAGTGGGCTCAGGGGTTTCTTTTCCTGAAACTCCCCACTGACCAACCAGCTAACTGTACCCAAGGTTGTGCAGAGCTCATGTGGCGAAGCACAGGCGTTAATTAAACCATTATTTTGGAGACTAGGGCTTGCTGCCACACCCAATATGCATCCTGATGGCCAAGGTGAGGACAACGCAAGGTGACAAATGAAGCCACATGGGGACAAACAGTGCTATACCTCCAGGGAGGGTAATGTAATTAGGATAGCCCAGAGCTGTCAATCAAAGTTCGGAACAGCAGAACACCTCCCCTCACTGTACAAAATTAAAGATCCTTGAAAAAATATATAAATACAAATAAGGGGAAATAAACACTAAATTATATTTCTTCAGTTCTAAAGCAGAGTATCCTGTCTCCATGTGATACATCACATTAGTCCATTTGTAAAGAAAAAATTATAATCCAATAAAGACCATAACCATGCACTGTCACTCAAAGGTGAAAAAAAAAAGTTTGTTTGCCAGGAGCCACATCCGTGTCATGGAAGTAGGCAAAAACCTGCTCCTATGCAAGCAACCATCCCATTTTCTTTGGTGGGTAAGTATTATGAAATCACACCAACTGCACAATTACCCTGCTCACTTGAAACTGCCAACGGTCAAGTTGTGAAAGCTTGGATACTGTTTTAATTCCTCCATAGATTATTTTAGCTAAAAAAAACGTTTAGCTTTTTAATCTCTCCTTGTTGCATCCCAGTTCCATTTTCAATATTGTTATTTAGATTTTTATTTGATAATTTAGTAGTTGCTGACGATATGACTCATTCCTCCCCCCTCCCTTTACTACACGTCACTGTGCTTGTCTGGTGTATTGGAACCTATGAAATCTCAAAAATTCCACACCCCGCCATCTGGTCCTCTTGGTTGGCTCAACTGGAAACCAGGAAAGATCAATCGAGCACAGCAAGGCATTTTAATCCAAAACAATGAACTATTTGACCCACTTCTGGCCCGCAGAGTCTCCCAAGCACACACTGCCGGGACTGACCATCACACTCCTGGGCACCTTAAAGGGATGGGCTGCTCAGGACCCCATGTTGTATTTTTTTTACATTGGCTGGTCTCAGGGCCCAGAGGCAGGAGCAATAACATCGGTATCAAGCAGTGGGATCCCAACAGTAATCACCTCCTGGCTAGGCTAGGCTCCAGCTCCCCGTCTGCCTGGCCTCAGCTTTACAGAGATAAAGAGGAACCTGTTCCCATTTCCCCGAGAGCATGGCGGTCTTGTTTGTGCTCCCAGCCCTGTCTGATGAAATGATCAGGGAGGACGCGCGGGCGGTGCGATGGTAATTGCATCATGGGACCTGCCAGAGGAGGATGGGGGGGGGGGGCTGCAGAAGCATCTTCATTAGAGTGATCCCCTCTTCTCCTCATTTATTTGAGCTATAGCCCCAACACAAGGGATTAACACTTCCCCGACTAAAGCCCCATACATCTCCCCGGCCCTACCTGCAGCTCATGTGTCAGATGAGGGTAAAGCTCAAAAATAAAAGGCTTTAAACATGCTAGCTTCTACTAAAAGGGGCATAAAGTTGGACAGATAGGACGCTCTTTTCTGCTGGCTGGTTCAAATGCGGGCCGGCTAACTGCAGTGGGCGTGCGCGCGTGCGTCACTCAATAAAAGGAACAAAGAGACAGATGTTGGTTCATATTTGTTTGGAGGAGGATGGACATTTTGTACCTAGCCCAAACGTTCTCTGGCATTCCTAACTGTTTGTGCAGGGAGTAAGAGGAAAAACTTGCCAAAAATGCCAAGACTTTTTATTGAGTGATCAAATTGAAAACCACTAAATTGAATGTAGCAAGACAAACAGCCTCTCCTTCATAGCGACTAAAGGCACGAGCTGCTGCATTGTACGACGTCTGAGAAATAATAACCATAGTTTGCTTGTTACCAAGAATCAAAGCGCACTCTGAACGTGCCTTTATTTGCCGTTTCAAGATAAGTAGCTTCACAGCTAGCATTACAACTGTTAAAAAGTTGTAAATGTCAGCTAAAAACATAGCCTCGAAAATTCACTGGTAATTATAATGCTAGTTACTAACCAAAAGATAGTTTTGTCACACAAGTCTGTTCTAGATTTCAAGAAAAAGTGACTTGGTTCGCTAGTTATGGATATTCACTAGTTATCTACCAGTAATCATGGACTCGTTGCCACAGTTCCCATGGTTAGCAACATTAGAAAATATCAATACAAAGCTAGAGATAGAAATCATGCCATGTCAAGACATGCTTGTGTGATTAAAACTAAATTTTTTACAAGAAAACAATGTTCATTCCCATTACAATAAGGTAAAAATCCAGGCAAGCTTGCATTGATTTCTGAATATAATATTCTACATTTGAGAGACTTAAATGTAAGGCCAAACGTTCTGGTCAGCTCAGCTATTAGAACAGGCAGAAAGTAGCAGAAGCAAATAGAAAGAGAGGGGACATTGTTATACAAGCAATGCATGTGTTTGGCTAAGGTTGGGACTATTTATTTATTACTTAATATTTACTTTTGTATAGCATATTATTGGTTTTGATATCCTGGATCGTGTAATAAAGGCAAATGACATAGTCCTTTAAGACTATGGTTGATGTGTGTTTGTAACTGATGTTGTAAAGGTGACAATCTACTGAGCAAAGATAGATCCATACATACCACTCTAAGTAAATTAACCCAAAAGGTGCTTCAGCATTCAAAGTGATGCATGCAAAAATTGCTTTGCAGCAATGCAGTCTGAATGGCTCCCAAATCAGCAAGAGGAGAACTTACGTGATATTATATGAAATATGTTTTTGAATAAGTACTTCTATAGCTGATGCCGTTCAATTTGCGATTCATTCATTCGACTCACAAAAGTAGGCAGACCTTTCACAACAGAGTAAGATGGAGTACACATATTCACAACAGGTGTGCATGCAAAATCAAGATCATGGAATCAAGGAATTCAAATTCAGGGCTTGGGCGTAATTCCAAAGCAAATTCCAAAGCAAGTCGTGACATTCTGGCACCAATACTGATTTATGATCTAGATCAGCAGCAGACTCCATTGAAACGATACAAATCTGAATTAGGGCCACGTGTTCCAAGGCAAGTGTTAGATACCCATACTCCCACGTACCTGTTCGACACATACGGAATACACATCGCTTCACCTGGGCAACCTACCACTGCTTGGTAGCAAACAGGAAGCAGGGCTGGGTGGTAAGCGCTTTGCAACAGGATGGTAACCATATGGCAACAGGGATAACGAGGGTACTTCTGAGACTGCCTCCACTGAGACAGAAACAAAACACCAGTAGTTGCCCTCTTTAATGTGATTCAAGTGACTCCAGCCTTTTCCCCCACGCATGTTTGACACAAGTAGCTCATTTTGTGGCATGACTGCACACACTCTCCCTTGGCGCTGTCTCAATCGTGAGACAGCCGTTTCACATCGGTACTGTACCAATGGTTTTCAGTGTGGACAGGGTCTGAATTTTGACCCACCCCTCTTCTGGTCCTCACTAGACCTCCCATTAGCCCTCCCAAATCCCAAAGCAACTGAAAACCAATGTGCTGTATGGGGTACATCTCAGTATGGCTTTTAGCCCAATTTTGTTTTGTTTTTATAATTTTTTTTTTTTCTTTTTTTTTTACTCAGTATGGTTCACAAAGTTGCACCCTCAGATGTAAGTCAAATTATTCCTGATGATGTCTCTGGGAAGTACTTGATTCCTGTTTAATATGAAAAGCATATGCACATGGGTATATATGCCAACACACACACACACACACACACACACACACACACACACAGGACACCACATGTTGGGGTGTAAATACAATATTCCTATCTTTTAAACATTATTTTCCTTGTATGCAGTTACTGCCATGCTTCCCGGGTCTCAAGCTCCCAGAGTTCATTGCAATGGGGCAGCCTGTAGGGTAGTGGTTAAGGCACATGACTGAGACCCGCAAGGTCGGTGGTTCTAATCCCGGTGTAGCCACAATAAGATCCGCACAGCCGTTGGGCCCTTGAGCAAGGCCCTTAACCCTGCATTGCTCCAGGGGAGGATTGTCTCCTGCTTAGTCTAATCAACTGTATGTCGCTCTGGATAAGAGCATCTGCCAAATGCCAATAATGTAATGTAATGTACGTGTCTATCAGACCATTGGAGAAAAACTTGGTGGGAAAGGTATAACAGTGCCAAAGCAGAAGACCGGTTTTGTCAGGTATTACAGACATATAAAAAAAAGCGTGTTTTCAAAACCATTCAAGTACATACTAGCTACATTACTAACACAAGAACAATAACTAATACTTGCATTTTATGAAATGGGCTGAACCTTTCATTATAGCCCAATGGCCAAAGGGGTAACCAGCTGTGGTCCGAAAGAGCTGCAGGGTCTGCTGCACTCTACCACCCTAACATCACCAACAGGATTACAACAATTACTCATTAAACAATTGTCAAGGGTTGCCAGTTCCACGTTGGACATTCACCAAGTTAATAATTTCTTCATGCCCTTCACATGAGAAGATAGGCCCACTTGCATTTTCATGATTGTATCTCAAATTGGGCATGAGATTCTAGCATTTTAGTCAAATACATTTTAGTTATTGCAACACCACATGGCCATTCAGCACTATATTTGTTCTGTGGCCACTAATGAGTTTTCCAGCACCCTCCTGCTGATAGACATTGGCCACAAATAGGTTCATGGCGTTACGTTTCTATGTTATGTGAATCTGTTTCCATGCCTGTTCGTGAAAAGCCATACCCATTGCCACACCACCCCCTCCCAGTGTGTAAGGTTGGTCAGTTGGTGCTGATCAACCTTTATACAAAGTTTTGTATTGTTATGCGAGTCCATTTGAAAGTTAGGCATGAAAACCACAGCCACTGCCACCACCCCATTTGGCCAAAATCAGTGAGAAAAGTAAATTGCTTCTTCCCATGACCAAGCTTTCATGCAAATCTATTCTTAACTTTTGGAGATATCTTGCTAACACACAGACAGACTAACAGACAGGTGGAACTTGGCAAGAACATTGTTGGCAGTGGTAATAAGTAAAAAGTTTGAAACAGGTTGTCCCTTAACAGACGGATGTGACCTGCGCGTTACATCTCCCTTAACAGACGGATGTGACCTGCACGTTACATCTCCCTTAACAGACGGATGTGACCTGCGCGTTAAATCTCCCATAACAGACGGATGTGACCTGCGCGTTAAATCTCCCTTAACAGACGGATGTGACCTGTGTGTTACATCTCCCTTAACAGACAGATGTGACCTGTGCGTTACATCTCCCAGAACAGACGGATGTGACCTGCACGTTAAATCTCCCTTAACAGACGGATGTGACCTGTGTGTTACATCTCCCTTAACAGACAGATGTGACCTGCACATTACAAATCCCTTAACAGACAGATGTGACCTGCGCGTTACATCTCCCTTAACAGACAGATGTGACCTGCGCATTCCAAATCCCTTAACAGAAAGATGTGACCTGCATGTTACATCTCCCTTAACAGACAGATGTGACCTGCGCGTTACAAATCCCTTAACAGACGGATGTGACCTGCATGTTACATCTCCCTTAACAGACGGATGTGACCTGCACATTACATCTCCCTTAACAGACGGATGTGACCTGCACATTACATCTCCCTTAACAGACGGATGTGACCTGTGCGTTACATCTCCCTTAACAGACGTTGATCATATGACCGTTTTTACAAGACGCGTGAGCATTGAAATGCATTGTGATTCCAAAACCTTTCTATTGGTTTTCTATAGGGCACCTTAATGGGTTATGTCAAGACTCAACATTCTCTACATTTTCACAGTTTTGACATCAAAATGATCCTTGAAGGCAACAACAAAGAAAAGATTCAACCTTTATACTTTTTCTACCCGATTGCAAGTTTCACCTGAAAGACCTTGCAAAACAAGCAGCAATGATTCAGAGAGCAGACGTGCCCTTCACAGAACATGAAAGCAGATGAAAATGCAGCAGTGCCATCTTTACACATACCATATGTTCCACACAAACTCCCATTGCAAGACAATCTTAATTACTCTAGGTGTTAAAGCAGGGCTCAGATCATCATGATAATGATGATGATGATGGTGGTGATGGTGATTACAAGCAACATAGCAAATGCATTTGAATGAAAAAAAAAAATGAAAAAATACAATAATCGTTACTAGTTAGATAATGTTTAGTAATGAAATCGTAGCTTCGCCTCAGGATCCCCACAGCTGAAGCCACAGGACAGTCGTTACTCGTTTGGGTGCAGTTCCCTCAGGTAACATTTAAAACCCCATCAAAGCTAACCTTCCTCGGACAACCCAGCCGCAGAGTAAGGTGAATTTTCAGCAACATGAAGTTACCCTGTGAATGTACCTAATCTACCCAGAATTGACCCAGCATATTCAGCCCAGCAATGTGTTTATAGAAACAACCCAGCATTTTTATTTATTTTTTTGTGTGCAGATGAGGTGTCCAGAGAGCTTTGTCAACAGAGGAAAAAAAAGAGCAATCACCAGCAGAGACCTCCTCGATGCCTAATTGGGCTAAAACTGTGATCAAATTAAATGTCCAATTAGGCTGCAACCAGCCATTTGCCCACCGGCTAAGTTGCAGCTGATAGAAAATAATCTGATGGAAAATCAAACAAGAAATCAATGCTTGGGGCAAAGAGAAAGACGAAAAAGGCTGATAGTCAGGAATGGGAACTGACACATCCTGGCGTGCCTCCAAAACCAGCAGATGCTAAGCCATCCTATATGAGCAATTAGAATTTGATCAGGCCTGATGAACATTATTTCTGGATAAAGTCAAAATGAACACAAGGTTTGATTGGTCATTAATGCTGTGAATTGATACATACCGAAGCTCTTTTTCATGTCCCTCCATAAAACATTGCCAAAAAGCATGCAAGACATCATGCATTTTTTGAGTCTGGGATTAAATCAAAACTTTGTCCCAGTTGATATCTTTTTTTTATTGCATTCAGAACCTTTCTCGGTTTTGCATTTCAGGATGTCAAACACTGAGTTTTTCTCAGCGGTTTGGTTAATACTTAGCTAGACAGGTTTCCAATTTATCCATATTTGTCTCTGTGTGTTGCCATGTGAAACAACCCAGGACAAGAGTTTCAACTGAAGGTCATTATAAGGTAATACTGTAATTTCATATGAGGTAATAAAAATAATGCCACGCACACACACAAAAACACACAAACGGATGGAAAGACAGACAGACACAGGGCAGACACACATGCGCAGCACAGTTCAGAGACCATGATTGTCCATGACAGGCTGGGACATCACCCCCTGGAGCGTGAAACAAAGTGTGATTACATCCTTTGGATGGGCACCGTTGGACTTTGGCTCGGCAACCCGACTGTATTTCTTCTTGTGCGGGGACGTCTGTGGTTCTTCTTGTGCAGGGGGGCAAGGGAGGTCTCTGGTTCAAAACACTCAACTGACCTGTCCCCTGGACTGAATGACATTCACCCATGCCCATACACAGACAGATGTGCACCACATACCAGTTAGGTTCACTGGAACTCAAAGGTGGACCGTGTGCATTGCAGCACCGACTGGCCCCATTAGCCGTCATAGTGTGAGGTCTGCTCAGTCACATCAGCCATAGCTGTGAATAACAGGACAGCAGGAGCCGGAAGCTTCCAACCTGTCAACACAACCGGGGCGAGAGTGCCGACAGAAGGCACCAGGTGGATTATCTCCAAATCACTCGCGGATGACTAGCACACACACACTGCACGGGCCAGCCGTCTCACTGCAGTTGCATCAATCAGCCTGTCAAGACTGTGCATGTAAAGCTCTCTCATGAAATTAAACAGAAATGTTTTTAATTCAATTGAAACAGTGACCTGAACTAAACCGCACCTGACATTCAAACGATACTGAATCACGCAAACACTCCTGACCAGACACGATCCCAGCTCGAATGCTTCACTTGGCAAAAATGTTTTCAGGGGTAAACTAATACTCATCAGGTGTACAATTAAAGTGAGGGGGGGGGGGGGGGGGGGGTACCTGGGATTGAAGCATAAAGAAGTATTGCATTTTAGGTATAAGGGTACAACTGCAAAATAAGGTTGAAAATATCTGTAAAAACCTGATTTATCATGCACATAATGCGGAAATTATAATGCAGTAGTAACTTCCAATGTGGGAAATGGCAATAGGATTCATGTCCCCAGTCATGTGTGTTGCAACAATGAACTCTAAATAGCGCTTATTGATAAAACTGTTACATTTGCTTGGTTTTCTTTTCAGGAAAGATATTCATAACTGGTTGACAAAAGGCTGTAGCCTACTACAAGATTCAGTGATCTTAAGCATGTCTTATATGATATAATTTCCTTATATTTGCCCACAGAATATAGGGGGAAAGACAAAAGCCATTTCCCCTCTTTTCTAAGCTTCAGAATGCCTTGCTTTTCTCCCAAAGACAGCTTCATGTTGGTTTATCTTTTATCTTTTTTAAACCAAGATTAGACATTCAGAACTATTACTGAACCAATCAATCCAACAGGACACATCTGGGCAACAAGAAACACCTGTCAGTCACATGTTCCAAAACTTTTTCTCACCTAAACATTGGGTGGTCTGATACAAAATGTGAAAAGGTTCTAAGCTGTTGAACAAATCCAGATAAAAATACCAGGAAATAAAAGCTGAAATTCAGATCAGTTTTTTTCTGATTTTGAAACTTCACAATAACAAAACCCCAAAATGGCCACAGCTGTGGCCATGGCCCTTACCATGATGAGGACACTGTTGGCTTTGGTGGGTCTGTTCCAGCTCAATCCATCTTCACTGGCCCTTGCAGGGCCTCTAGGTGCTGGGTAATGCTCAGACCCTCACACCTACCGGGTAGAGAAACAGTGACACTTTGACACTAAATACTTGGGCAATTCCATGCCAACTCCAGGAGGTTGCACCACAGCACCTCTTGGATTTTTCTCTTTTTCTGTGTTGGTAGACAATTATTAGACACTTGAGCTTTGCAATTGTGTATATTAATTTGTTCTGCCAGGAAGAATGGAGAAAAATTCCAAAAGCAAGAACTGAAAGACTCGTAGCTGGCTACTGGAAGCATTTACAAGCTGTTATAGTTGCCTGAGGTGGCGTTACAAAGTACAGGGCCTTTTTCCTTCTTTTTTTTTATCTTGAAACTGTACAATTTTAAATTAAAAAGTAATCTTGCATGTTTAACGTTGTACCATTTACAGGTCAGGTTTGCTTCTGTTCACTTCGATATTAATTGTCAAATGTTTTTTGATCGGGGTGCCAAAATTATTGCACACTACTATAGATGTAGCTGGGTGTGTATTTTTAAACAAATGTTTTTTGTATGTTGTTGCCCATATTCTGAGGACCATTACCAGCTGTCTTACACTCTGTTAACTTGTTGTCCTCATGTGGACAATGTCAGGGGTCACTTAGCATTGAACCTTTTTATTTACTCCAATACAGGCTTAGCAGTTGAACAATTAATAAATAAATCTACGGACAGCTAAGATACTGCAGTAATTGAACCCCTTTGGCAGTTATTCATTATGAGCGCATGTACCCCACGATGAGAGGAAAGAGAAAGGCTTAAATTAAAAGGTCAATAGTACAATGTTCTAAGCTAGCCAACTTCCTAACTTACATAGTATGTTATCAGATTTGCCAGAACTCCAGGTTGACGAACTTGCAAAGAATCCCAGATGGTTGTGCAAGTAACGTTAACGGTTAATTCGTTCGTTAGTCTTTTTCAGTATTGAAAGTGTGGCTGATATATTTCAGCATTATTTACCCATTTCTGAATGTGTTTAGCAGTCTGCTCATTCTTGTCGGTAGACGCTTTTAATGCGAATCTCGCTGAGTTTATAGCCAGTTTGGACTGGTGACCGTTACTTTTTTGCTAGCCAACATAATATCGGATGGATGCTATCGATAGTTTTAATAATCGCGCCACAAACACCTTGACAAACTGGGACAAGAAAGCTAGACTATCGTAACAGTAAGTTATATCCAACGTTAGCAGCGTAGACGTATGCCTAGCTAGTTAACTAGCAAACAACATTGCGAGCTAGCTAGCAATAGCTGGCTATATATTGTTAGCTAGCTAAATGAGCTGATAGAACTCACCGTCTATTCGAATGGAAAGGAAAAGTTGAAATATCCATCACACAAGTTACCTAGCCAGCTAAAGTTTGGCAAATGCAACGACCACATTAGCCAGCTAACAAACTGCAATACTTCTTAATCATAAAGTTTTCGTTTATCTTCCGGATTTTCCTTCAATCCAGGAAAACATACAGGCAGAACTCTGGGATCTATAGTTCGTCCCAAATCGTTTCTAGGGATCATGAGCACGTCTGGGTCCCGAAATATCAAAATAACTACAAGTCCCACTTCAATTCTTAGCAAATGGCAGTGTCTGGAATACTACATATCTGGAACTTGTAGTTACCTAAGGTAAAAATTGCGTTGGAATGCCCTATTAAAAACTACACTTCCCTGTATGTCAATCAAGTACCCGGAACAGTGGGGTTGCCGTGGTTCCGATCGGAGATTCCTGTTCGTTTCCTGCAGCAGAGAGTGGAGGTGGTACTGTGCGTGAGACCAGGAATATTAAACAACATCGTAACCTCAACCAACTTTACTATACAATGAAATTTACTGCATTTCTACCCTCTTCTGAAATCCACTGCTTCACGATATTATTGGTAAGATGCTTGTTGCTAGCATTTTGAATTGGCGGTCCCTTCAATCCACCTTTGAAGTGCATCGACTTTCTCCGTGTAGTCTATGTGTGCCTGACTGAGCAAGGCTCAACGATTTGCTAGTCTCTGATATCATCATTGTTAAATGAATAACGATAACTGGTTTTATTTTGTATAATATGACCTACCTGACGAATGTGCTTCTGTAACGTTTATTTACAGATCGACAGCTAACGTTAGCTGGTTACTTAATCTTGGATGGTGATGCCTTGTCAAGTTGTCTAGCTAAGTTAGCTAGCTAATGCGGTAGCACAAATAGCAGAGAAGTACAGCGCGATAGTTGCTAGCCACCTCTTTCGTCCTGTTAGCTAACGTTAGCTAGTCTAGGATATCACTGATTATAGAGTAACGTTGCTAGCTTCATAATGTGAAAAGCTAACATAGCTAGCTAGCTGGGTCATAGGAATCCACCGAAATTATTGGGCAGTTTGCCACTGTATAATTATGTAGTTAAAAGCTACGTAGCTAGCTAATTAACTATCTAATGATATCTATCTGACAATCAAAAACGTGCAGCTACCTAGCGAGCTAGCTCTACGGTATCTGTAAATCTGTAGCTAGCTAGCCAGCCAATGAACGTTTGCTAACGTTAGCTAGCTTTACTAACAACCTTTGCTAGCTTACTAGTTAGGTCAACCAAATGCGTTTGATGACGATGTACCTGCTTCTGCACGGACTTGTGTCGTGTGACTCACTTAGTTAACGAAATCCTTTATATAACTTTAGTTTACAAGTGGTTATTTTAGGATATGGCCTGTCCCTGAGTCTCCCTAAATTGAAGAAGCCGGTTGGCGAATTCCTCTGTTGTGGCTTCTTTCTATTGGTTGTCAACCCGGAACTTATTAGTGCTCTGCGGCATGAAGCTTTGGCCTATGCGTTCTGCTATTTACATCATGCGAAGTTATCAAACCAAGAATTTTCAAGCACAAGCAACGCTGCTTACGTTTAACTTCCACACGAATCTCGTAGCCGGCGCCACATGCTGCGTGTGCCTGTCAAGCTGAGAAATGCACCGATGTATTCATTTGTTTTCCTTTCCAACTCACTTCCTAGACAGGCACACGGCTATGACGTTAGCTAGTTCATGGTTTTTTGTTTCGTCCATCAATTTGCAATCATCAATTACAATATTTGCTTTTAGTATTCATAATTTCAAGGTATTATGTTGGACTACCTATGCTTTTTGTACCTGATGTGGAAGGTGACCTCGAGCCACTGCCCGTGTTTGTGACTAGTCAGTTTCTGGGTAACACAACAAGTTGCCAGTTGCCGTGTGTGTGTGTGTGTGTGTGTGTGTGTGTGTGTGTGAGAGAGATCTCGAGACATCTGTTGTATGTCCAGTATAAGTGGCAGGGATGTTGTTCTGCTGATGGCTAATATGAAGTGCATAAATATCCTTTTATACCCTCTGATTGAGTTAACTTTCATTTCACTGATGGTTTGTGCATAGCTGGTTTCTTGTTGGCTCTGTTATCTCATTTGCATTTTAGTTTTTATTTGTCTCACGAAGTCTGTTTCTGTTTGTTATGCATTTCCAACTGGTTAGTAGATATTCGTGAAGAATTTCAGCCCTTTGTGTAAAGTATCATCAGGTAAAACCGGCCAAGTGGGTTGTTGCGACCACTTTGAGGTTCTAACAAGAGGCATTGGCAAGTCATACTTATGTTGCATACCACAACCTGTTTCACTCGTTTCAGATTTTATTCTTCCTTTTTCTGTATTCCCAGTTTGCTATATCAGAACTGTAGGCCAATCTTGTAGTAGCAGTTTGGCTGAGGTCAAACACTAGAAATTCATGCAAGAGGCCACCACTCATTTTCATTCCGCAGTTCACCATCTGAGCCAACCCAGAGCACCAGAAGGCAGGGTTTGCAATTTTTGAGAGTAATGTGTTCCAATACACCAGACAAGCTCAATAAACCATAGAAAACTACCCAATGCAATGACATATTTGACCCAGGTCTGGTCTGATCAGCCAGGACGGTTGCTTTTGAGTGATAAACTAGAGAATAGCTAATGATAGCCTTTTCTTCTATGGCTGATTATGCAATTGTGTAGGTTCCCTTCTTTGACCATGGCAGTGATGAGACGCAATTATTGCACACGTGAGGGGTAACACAGCAACCCAGATTTTTTTTTACTTACTTACTGTTTACTTACACATGTGCTGTCTAATGCTTTGGCTTTGGCTTTTCAGCTACCTGCTTCGTTTTCCAGCGTTTGACCCAATTAATCAATGAAGTATATGATTTGGAGGATGACATAGCTGTGTCCCATGTAGGGTCAAGCCAAACAGGAAATGCAGGACATTCTCTCTAATACTTTCTGTTGGCAACCCAACTGCCACTCCAGCCATGGTTAACATTTCATTACATTACATTATTGGCATTTTGGCAGACGCTCTTATCCAGAGCAACGTACAGTTGATTAGACTAAGCAGGAGACAATCCTCCCCTGGAGCAATGCAGGGTTAAGGGCCTTGCTCAAGGGCCCAACGGCTGTGCCGTGTGGCTACACCGGGATTAGAACCACCAACCTTGCGGGTCCCAGTCATTTACCTTAACCACTACGCTACAGACTGCCCTGTACATTTCAGTGCTTAGGATTTAATTCAGGAACATGGAGTAAAGAGCCTGGGCTTTGGCTGCATACAGCACCATACAGGCCCCATATTGCCTCTTTTTGAATGCAGAAGTGAATGGGTTTGAGAGGCAAGGGAAGTGGGCTTCACTCTCTTATCCCTGAAATGATCTGTTTTGAAGGCTAGAGACAGTGGCAAAGTGGGGGGTATGTGCCATTCCTACCACTTGTCTAGCTGTAATGGCAGTGAAATATAAATGGAATGGCCTTCCAAAAAACTGTGAAGTAGCAGGCTGTTTGTCTTTTGTGATGAAGCTCTAATTAGCTTGCAAAGTTTGCTGTTGGTGGATTAGGTTTAAAGCTGGGACCAAATATAAGCAGTATCCCAGCCCTGTTTTGCAAACACTGCTTCATGGCCTAATAGATGCTAGCAGAACTGTGTGTGTGCGTGCATGTGCACAAGAGTGTGTGGCGGGGAGAGCTAGATAAAACGAGCAAAGGATCCGGTGTGCAGCTCTTAATGGAAGTGCACCTTCCAACACCCTGTTTGTGGGCAGTGAAAAATGCCCCAGTTTGTCTCCAGGCCATTTGCAGTTTGCCCTGGGCCCAATTACGGTCAGGCACTGGAGGCTGCTATATCTGCTCATTCTCAGAGAGGGGACGAGTTGAGGGATCAGTGTGTAATCGCTGGAGTGAAGTGATCTCCCCGGTGTCATCTTTAACGCTATGAAACCGGGCAGCAGTCGTTCCACATCTTCTGTAGTCAGCTCTCAGGAACTATCTTGGTTTACACCTCAGTCACTGCCAGACCATTGTATTGCAAAACACTCTGAGTAACAGTATTGTGTCATGTGAGTGATAAAGAAAGTGAGTGAGAGTGAGTGACCTGTAGTTAACCAGCACGGTTCTGCTTTGGTTATGAAGGGCAGACTCTGAATTAAAGTAGGCTATAATGGTGTTGTTTCTTTCTGGATAGTGAAGACACAAATGATTGGTTACAATTTTGAATGGGCCTGGTTGCGAGAATGCTAAAACAAGAAGTACACTACCATGTCAAAAAAAATTGTGCTTTTTAGATTTAGGTACCAATTTGGGGGCATTTTATTTGTCTGATATTGGGCGGAAGTCTGTAAGAGTCGCTGGCTTAAACCAGATCGTTGTCACTCACACACTAAGCAGTCATAGAGCAAACCGAGGGGAAAAAGCACTCCTTTTGGAAAGCTGTCTCTATGGGAGAAGTTAACCTTCCTGTTCCCTGCAGTGCCCTGGTCAATCTCAAGAGCTGTGTGCCTCCACTTCTAACATGGAAATTAAGTACCATGTAAACAAACAGAACCAGTTTGGCTGCCGAAGATCCTGCATCCTCAAAAGGTGTAAACTGTCAACATAGCACTGCATTTTCTCACATATGTGGCTTATGTATTCATTTGATCTGGTTTCCCAAATACTGAATTCCCTGTGGTTGCATTGTTGAGATGGCTTTCTCAAAAAGCTTAGAGCTCATCAATGGATCTTCTTTTTTCTTAATTTTGATTATCTTTTGGCCACCTACAACTGAGCATATGTATGACGTATCAGAGATGCACAGTCCACCACCATCTGGAATACCTCCTTGTGTGATTCCCTCTCCCATGCAGTGCATATCAGCTGTATGTAAACGGTGAAGACAAGCACTAACTTGCCATTGAACAGAGCCTATATTAATTTTTTTATACATTCATATTAATTGACCGGATATGATTAAAGTCATTTTTAAATTCAAGGGATGCATTTTTCTCCACTTCCCTGAATTGTATTTTGCGTCTATAACTTAACATTTTCCTCGGTTTATATTAACTATATTTTTAGCCTCAGCCTCTCATTACAATTATCAGGGAGCATGTGAGCAATTGTTAATGTGCAATAATGCATCTGGTGTTATTGGGCTGGTTCAGCTGACCAGCATCCTGCATATTTTCCTTCACAAAACTCTCTTTTTTTAATTGTGCTGAAATGCTTTCTCTAAACTAGGTGGTTTGGCATGAAGACTGCTTTGTGGCAGTGACATGGAGAAGCAGGATGTCACACAGTAGGACAGTGTGTGTGTGTGTGAAAGTGAAAGAGAGAGAGAGCATATGTGTGTCATTTGCTGTGCGCTTCCGCTTGGCACATTAATGCGTCAGTTCAGCGCTTGATTACAGCCTGTACTCCGCTATGCAAACCCTCTTATCACTGCACTGAAATGGGAAACGTGGAGAAGTTTTGGAAATATTCCTGGATATATTTCCTCATGGAAGAATCTAAGCAGCTGGTGAAGCTGTAGTCTCCCACAGAAAGCTTCCATCACTCCGCTATGTACTCACACAGCCAGTAAAGGACATTGGTGAATTTTCCAATGATGACAAACTGGGGAAACTAGAGCCTAGTTCTGCATGGGAAACTGGATAAACTGGAAAAACTGGAGAGAGGGGAGAGTTTTAAAAAGGAATGGGGAAGAACCTGCTGCATCCGGCTCTCAGTCATCGTGCTGTCCGAGGCCGAGGCTGGGTCTCTGCAGTCTTACTACGGCACTCACACCAGTGATGCCTATGAAGTCAGGGGCCTGACGTAACCGGTGCGTAAAACTCCACAACACCCCTTTTCCCAACCCCTTCCTACCAAAAAAAGAACAAAGGAACAGGCCAATGGAAATCCCTACAGAGCTATTACAGGGTGCACAGAAACCCGTCTGACTGCCAGAGGCTGGACTGGAGCGAGTCTCATGTTGGGGAGTTGTCACAGTGTGGTATGAGGGAGCGTCTATGTTGTGTTAGAGACTCTCTCTGTGTCATTTAAGGGGGTCTCTTGGTGTTGTATAAGGGCGGAGGCAGTCTTGGCTGCATTGCCTTCCAGCACACAGCAGCCAGACTAAGAGGATCACTATGGGAAACGCCTAGCTTACATCAGGCCTGTGGTGTGTACAGAGCAGCTCAATTCTCTTCTCTACTCTTGTCTCACCACTTAAACCAGCACTGACTGCTCACAACATGTTTTTTTATTTTTATTGGCCTAATTAAAAAAAATGTTTTGCCTCTATCCAAGATGCAAACTGACGTGCAGATAACTTTTCTATTAACCTAATGTGGATTTATACAGATTGGTATTACTGTTTTCTTAAGCTTTAAAATAATAATATATAAAAAAAAACAGTTTGCAAGGGTACAGCTGGAGTGTCCTATTTAGGGTTTGGTCCTCCGAACTTATGGTTTCAATGTTGTTGCCCAAACGGCGCCCCTGCACTATTCTTAGACTTCTGACTGTTACAACGACCCCCCCCCCCACTCAGTGGTCAGGTAAGAGAAGAGTGTTTTTCTCTTGTTTCACTCTGATTATTCCCGTCAGCTCTTTAGACGTAGCGCATGCTGTGCTTGGTGGACAGTTACTGGGTACAGTGCTGGAGCAGAATGTGGGTCCGTGTGGATGTTCGTGTGGGCGTCTCTGGCTGTGCAGATCCGAGTTATTTTCAGAGACCGTCTGCTTCTGCGGTTCACTAAATGCACTGTGGTCAGCGTGAAGAGCATTGCACTGTGGGTACAGGAGGGAGGGAGGGAGGGAGGGAGGGAGGAGGGAGGGACGGGGGAGACAGTGTGTCAGACAGAGAGACTGTCTCAAGGAAGCATTTGCCAGCCACAAGCCAGCAGTCTCTCATTCAGCACTACTCATTAAACCGATCCTGTAACTTAAATCTGACAGAGAATGAGCTGGCCGGAGGCACGAGGAAAGTTGAATAGGTTCTACTGTGGAATGTAGATACAGGGCAGCGCCTTAACAAGATGCTCCCTGACACATTCTTTCAGACTGCAGGTCATGAGGCCGACGAGCGAATCACCTCCTGGTCTGGACGAACGGCGCGCCGGCGTGTTTTCCGATGATCCCGTGGCGCGCGCCGTGCGGGAAGGTGGCTTAGGCGCAGCCGCGCCCGTGCGTTTTTCACCTTGCGGTGGGAGAGCGATGAGGCACAAACAGCTCGTTACGGTGACGGGAGTGCCGCTGGGAGACTCGGCTCATCCCTTCGGGGAGGGAGTGCTAGGGGCTAAGCCCCTCGTCTCTCGAACCAGGCGGGACCGCTTCACCGTTATTAACCTTCCTCATCCTTGGGACGCCCCCAGGGGAGGCCCAAGCTCCGCTTGAAGAAAAAAAAAAAAAAAAAAAAAAAAGGAGACCTAGAAAAAGAAGTGTACCTCGGACTGGCCCCCGGAGAATATCGCCCCTGGTAAAAACAGGCCAGAGTAAAGAAGCCTTCAGCCCAGATTCAGTTTCTGGAGCATGTCTAGAGTGTAAAGTACTGTATGAACCCAGGTTTCTGCCAAGCTGCTGCAACAGGGAGAAACATTTATTTTCCATTCACTGTGAAGAGTCAGTGCACTAATTTGGATTATTCTGTCCTGGCAGAATACCAATAGTCAGTTTTAGTTTCAGTTTTCTCCAGTTTGTTTTAGTTTTGATGTGTTTTTCTCTCATTTGCAGTATTGGTCAGCATATCTCAAGGTTTATTTATACTGCTACTGCAATTTTACAGTAGCAGTTTTCTTGCAAAGTATTTGTTCCGCACCTGCATCCAGCAGATGGTAACCAGATGCTCTGATATAAAATGAGTTCCTTCAATCTTCCACCTTTCTCAAGTAAAACCGTTCCGTTCCTTTGTGTGGCGAGATGAGGGCAGTTCTTGTTGATCCGTTCGCTCAGCGTCCTTGTTGTGTGGTTGGGGATCGCACATGGTTTATGAAATGTTTGTTTCTTCTCCTGCTATGTGCGTGATTGCAGTAATGAGCATTTCCCAAGGGAATTGTTGTACATGGAAGGAACTGCAACATTAATATGATACCAGAAGACGAAGATGTTGCAGAATGTGTGCTATTTGTAATCAGGCTCTCTCCTGTTTACACTGGATGCAGTTTCAATGATGAAATCATTGTTTAGGCACTCTATTTCAGGATTGAAATAGTGCCAGAATGAATTTGACTTTGGACAGTTTTGAAAGGAACATTTAAGGAAAGATTTGGTTCTTGAAGCGCTGCTTCTGTATTTACAATGTATTTAGGTTGCATGGCCTGCACAGCCAGTCAAATAATGAAATGCGTTTTTATTTTTTATTTTTTTGCTTACCTCAGCTGTCTGCCAGTCAGCAATGACAATAGGCAGACACAGCTGCTACTGCTGTGTCACCTCCAGGTGTTTAGATATTGCCTCTGAATGAAACCGAGGCCTTCTGTTGACATTTATGACAGGAAAATTCTCCCAGCCTCCCTCCAAGCCGACAAGCATTTCTAGCCCTACCGATAATACAGATGGTTACAACAGGTGATGACCCAGACTTGAACCACAACAAAATAATGACTCTTCTTTCTTTGGGCCAATCATCTTTCGGTGTCTGATATTTTTGTTTGTTTACTAATCATAATATTTACACAGCCTTTGGTAGCAGTGCGAGATTCAAAGAGAAAGCGGTTAATTTGAAAAACCTTTGTATCTTATTTCATCCCGCTAATCCTGATGTTAAATCCCACTTCTGTTATCAGTGTCAAAATAAAATTCTGAATGACATTTATTGTCTTATTATTATTGTGAGTTGGCAATTATGGCAGATGTAATGATTAATAACAGAACGCAAGGGAATTGGTCTAAAATGCAGATGCATTCCATGGGCTATTGTCATGACTGTTACTGGAGTTTATTTATTCATTTATTTACTCATTTATTCATTTTAGAATTTCTTTTCCGTTAAAATTGAAATAGTCAATCTTCCCTTATAAATCACAGCTATGCAGACCTGGGTCAGGCATTATGGTTCTGAATTCAGATTCTTTTCGGTTTTCAATTGATCTAGCCAACCAAGAGCACCAGAAGTAGGAGTTTCCTCTTTTTGAGATTCCTAGATTCCAACACACCAGACACACTCATTAAAAAAAAGCATAGAAAAGTATTTGAATCCAAAACAATTATGTATTCGACCCAGGCCTGAAGCTATGCAATCTTCAGCTCAAGCATATGCACAGTTCCCTTGGATTCTCCAGCACCTGCTTTCACACTACATAGCCTACCACACAACACCTGGGCTCGATGTAAACCTTTTTCCAACGAGCAATAATCTAAATGTAATTACAATGAATAAATTATTCTAAATTATTATCACATCAATTTTCAGGAGAGAATGCCCATGAAACAGAAGCAATGTAGAGCCCTGCTACATTAGCCTACTTTTCATCAGCAGACACTCTTATCCAGAGCAGCTTACGATGGAATTGAATGTAAGTGCATCCTCCAGAGCAGTACAGTACTGTGCAGAAGTCTTAGGCACCCTAGACTTTATTATATATATGCTTATTTGTGTGTGTGTGTTAGTATAAAAGAACACATTTGAGATTTCCAAATAATCATTTTCCAAAAGATACTTTTTACATAAAAACTTGATCAAGGCTGTCTGAGAAGCAAGTTCTCCAACATGCTTGGAACAATCATCCTGCTGATTGTCTTAGCCAACACTGTCCTGCAGTTCTAGAGAAGTGATGCAGTTTTAACACCGAAGGGTCACAAAAAATATTGATTTGATTCAGTTTTTAACTATTCTGCCAAATTACTAAAATGTAATGTAAAATGTATAGTACGTTTATTTACCTTTCATTGATTTATTATTATTATTATTTTAAATAAATTTGTTCCAGATTTTTCCCTTTTTCTTCCAATTTGGTAGCCAATTGTACCTCGTCTGATTCAATTGGAGGTAGTCGTATTAGATGTACCGCCCGTACCCCGTCCCTCGGCGGCCCGAATGAGAGCGACACGCCTTCTTCAAGCCGTCTCGTCTCGTGCCCGTTGCCGTGATTCCGAGGCGCCCGAGGTGCTTATTGTGCGGCGATCTAATAACCCTGCCAAGTCCCTCCCTCTGGAGCAGCGAGCCAATTATTGCTGCCCCACGTGAGCCGGCCAAACTTGGCTTTTGGCAGGACCGAGAATCGAACCCCGGTCCCGGTGTGCAACTGCAGCCTGTTGCGCCACCGCGGCTCCCCATTGAATTATTTTTGAAAGAATCTTATCTGTACAGAATGTTATACAGGTGCCGAAAACCTTTGCACAGTACTGTATGTGCAACAGTGCCAGACCTTTCTTACAATATAATCCAGACCAGTGAGTGTGGTTGACCTAGCCAAGAAGCGTTCTGAACGTCCTGAGTGCATACAGACAACTTCCATAAACCTCAAAATCCCATCAGAATCCAAAAATAACCCACATTAATTGCATATAATAACAGTGGTGGACATTGAAGGGGAGACTAGATGCACGCTGAAGAGGTTGGTCTTCAGTCTGTACTGGAAAATGACAAGTGATTCTGCTCATGCACTAGTAAATTATTGAAGTCCACACTACCCCGGCACGCCTAGTGGACTGTTATTCTTCTGCTGTGGAACCCTGGTCGTAGTTGCGCAAAAGGCGTAGCTCAGACAAATTACTAGCTGTATTTGTGTGTGCTACAGGGACTAGCCTGCCTTTGTGGTGTGAATAGGAGCTCTGACAAACTAGGTCTGAATTATTGTCCTGTTGTCCTGGCCCAGGAATTGGCAACCTTGGCGCGGGATTCACCCCTTGACCCTTTGTCCTCTGGATTTGCGTCTCCGCTTTGACTACGTGTAGAAAGCCATTTCTCTTCAGAACAGAAAACAATGAATCTTATGGGGTAGTGGATTCCAAGTAGGGCTGCTGTTAGGTGAGCAGACAAAACAAACAAAGCATACTGTGCTTTGTTGAGTTGAGGTGAACTGAGCATTCTGAAACCAATGTTTGTACATGAGAGGCGTTTATGATATCCATCTTTACTATTGTATGTTTTAGGGGCAGGACATTGGATACGACCCCTTCCTGTCACTTTACTCAATGGTGGAATTGCACACCAGTCGTATCTATGGTGCTTTCCACTTTACACCTGTATCTGCTTAGTATGAACTAGGTCACGTGTCACAATTGACCAAAAAGATCAAATTATTCTTATAAACTAGTGTCCTTTTGAAATGGAGAAGCTTTTACATTTTTGGGGGGAAATTTGTAATGTAATTACACAATAGCAGGTTTTAATGCCATTTTGGATAAAATATTCACAAGAAATTCAATCTTTGTGATAAGAGATGAACGGCACTTAAAAAAAATGTCTTACAATGAGAAAATGACCTGAAAGTGCTCGCTTTACCTTGAGAGCGTTCAAGGTTTTTGGAGGGATTAATGCAGCCGTGACTAGCCAAACTATTAACTATTAACTATTTTGTGGCACAGGTAAAGGCAATGCTATCTTGTGTTCAGGCCTATTTTGGCTGCTTTAGGAGATTTGCCCCCCCCCCCCCCCCCCCCCCCTTGTGGCTGAGTGCGTGGCCTCGATTGATCACTGGGATCAATCATTGCTCAGCCACCTGTTCTGGAGCATCGCGGCTCGGAGCTGGCCAAATGGGCGCTGGTTGGATGTGGGAAGAGCAAGTAAAAAGATAAATAAAATCGACCAGCCACTAACCTTGGGGATGTTTTCTCTGCTCATAATTATTTATTTATTATTTGCCCCGTCTTCAGGCTTGCATAGCTGCAGGCCACTGCTTGTCATTCAGGTTCAGAGCGAGAGAGTGAGAGCGTGAGTCCGAGTCAGAGTCTGAGAGAGACAGGGAAAGAGTGAGAGGCTTAAAAAGAGTGTGCAAGTCAGAGAGAAAGAAGAGATAATGAGAGTGAGATGGACAGACTGAGATGCAGGTCCCTTTGCCCGGCGCTCGTTGCTGTGTGTAACCCTGTCTGTGCCGCCCAGCTAACAAGGATCCACTGTGCACAGGTATCACACCCCAGAGATACTGACTCTGCACACACTCAACTGGTTTGTATTTTTAGGCCCTTTGCTTCTTCTGGGTCAAATGTCTTGGTTACAAACCTATGAATGACACATTTCATTCATAAATAATCCTCTTCCTTTAATATAAGAAGCTTTGCCCAGTGACATATGCCCCTTTTCCATTGCACTGAACAGTTCTGGAACCATCCGTACCTGGAGCTATCGGGAACCATGGTAGCTCCTGGAATGCATTCCATTTCTGTTTCCGTTTCCACTGAACTTTGAGAGCCGTGACGGTGAGAATGTGGGGTGACAAAACGAAAAACGGTATTCTGAGAAATTATTTCACAACTAGGAATCGTTTCGAAACAGAAGTAAAATAGTGATTCATATCCTTATATCTGAGCTTACTCAAGCAAAGGTGTGGTTTACTGTTTGGCTATTTGCATTTCAGTGATGGCTGGGAAACTCATGAGTTTGACCAGCAGTCAAAAAATATAGCCCTTGTTTATTCAGCTGTTTTTTGTTTGTCACTAACCCACTTGCTTGCAGGTGCCCATGCACATACATACACGCACATGCACACCTGATACCATAGTACAGATCAGCACGTCTTCTCAAGGATGCTGGCGTCCTTACCCCCATCCTTGTCTTTGTCCCTCTACTATGACCCTTAAGTGTGAGATCGTGGACTGGGTTAAAGACCTGGTGGAGAGCCGATCATCTTGAATGGGCTGCTTCCAGGAGCAGCAGAGGTTGCATACTGTCCTGCTAGCCAATCTTTTCTACTCATGCCATCTATTGTCATTAAAGGTCCCATATTGTGTATTTTCCGGTGTCAAGAACAGGCTGTTTTAGTGACTGTGTCATTAAGGCTCATTGGCTTCAACAAACCTCTGTTCTGGTTGGCTGGCTAGCTGCAATTAACTGAGCACTTCCTGTGCTGAACACACTTTGATTTGTTCTGGCTACAAGGTGGGCCGTGCTGAAGCAAGTCACTACTTCACGGAAATTCCAAATGGCTCGATTAATTTTCTTCATGTGCGTTGTGTGGATTCATTTATTTGGGGACTGTGAATTTTGATACTTTCACAGTGTTTTTATAACCTCTTTGACTCATTATAATCCACATAGCAAGGGAAATATTCCACAATATGGAGCCTTTAAACTTGTGTGCATTACTCAAACCATGACTCGCTAATCTATTAACAGACATTTTATGACAGGGACTGAGGACTGTGGGTTTGGCGCAGATGTGGTGCAATGCAAAAAAGCTGTCTGCTGTGCTTTCCATTCTGTTGGAGAGCTACCCGGAGACTTGCTGAAGTTAGCAGTAGTCAAAGTTATCTTAACAGTGTGGAAAAAAAGCTACCCACAGGTGGTGCTGTCTGTGTTCCTGGCTTCACTTTGTCACTCTTGCCATCTACAGGTAGCGGGGCTCTACACTCCGGTCGGAAGTGAAATAACCAGCCTCGATCCTGCGAACATCGACGACACCTTAAGTGAGTAATGAAGCTCCGCATATTGTGGGTTTGGAGGCGGTGCTTTGCATAGCAGGCGTGTCTTTCTTGAAAGATGTGAAAAGGCTACCGAGAAGCATTTTGGGACCCTTTCCTGTGTGTTAAGTTTCTACCTGCAATTAGCAATGTTCTCCTGCATGACTGAATATTTATTTATATGTGTGTTGGGGGTTAAAAAGAGAAAATCCATATTGTTGGCCGCTGGGTGGCTCATCCTGTTAAGGCCGTCTTGTGCCATATGGATGGGCCCCAGTTTGACTGGTTGTAGTGGATGCAGTAGTCCGGCTGCTCAAAGTCGCAGTGAATCAAAATGAGTTTTTTTCGCCAGTTTAATCCCGCTGGACATTACACGTTGTGAGAAAACAGGAACAAGGCATACTCTGTTGCTTGGCTGTCATTCTTTCTGCAATCTGCATCATAGATTTGTGTGTTTTTCCTTGCAGACAATGCTGGAGTTGCATTAGTGAATTTTTATGCAGACTGGTGAGTACAGAGCTGTTCAATGCCTTCACACACGGCACCCCGATGAGACACAGCTGAGGCAGTTATCCATCAAACTTTTGTAAAACCTACTTACTGTACAAGATCAGATAATCAATGCGCAAAATCAATCATGCATGCCCTGAGTGCTAATTGTAGTGTGACTGACAGCACAAAGTGCTTTAATTGAAAGTCATGTCCCAGTGCTCGCTGGAGTGTCTGCACATGCCTGTGCGTATGCCTGCTTGTGTATTCACTTGTGTGGGGTGCAATTTGTTGTCCAGGTGCCGGTTTAGTCAGATGCTGCACCCCATCTTTGAGGAGGCCTCCAATGTGGTCCGTGCAGAGTACCCCGATCTCACACAGGTGGTGTTTGCGCGTGTGGACTGTGACCAGCACTGTGAGTCTCACACACACACCGTCCTCAACCCAGCAACACACACAAACACACACACACACTGAGACTCACTGTGACCAGCACTGTGAGTCTCACACACACACCGTCCTCAACCCAGCAACACACACACACACACAGACGCACACGCACACACACAGCCACATACACTTATTGCTGTGCACACACCACTTTGCACACAAGCCCACACACACACACAGTAATGCAGTTACACACACATGTACAGTGGGCTCCAGAATAACAAACATGGAGAAAAAGGCCAAATAAACAGCATGCTTCATCAATGTTTTCTATTAAGCAATATATTTTTGTCTGAAAACCACAGGTGCCGAAATTATTGGCACCCCAACAATTATTGTAAATAAAATCAAACTGATATTGGCAATAAAACTTTACTTTTTAATTTGGTTAATCTCATTCTAAAGGAACTATATTGTGTCATTCTATAAGTTCCTATTTCACTGAAGAATAAAAATGAGGTAACAAACATGCAAAATCCCCTTGTCAACCATCAGCCTGGGAAAGGCCAAAGAACTGTCAATTCAGAAGACACAGATGGAAATTGACCATCACAAGTAGGGTAATGGGTACAATAAAATACATAAACGGTTAAACATACCACTTAGCCATGTAAGGGCAGCAATAAGAAGGCGTAAAACATATGGAATGGTTGGTAACTTGCCAGGAAGAGGATGCAAGTGCATATTATCCCCACGGACTGTAAGGAACATGGTGAGGGAGGCTGTAAGTAACCCCAGAGTTTAAGAATTGCTGAGATTGGTTGTGTCTTGGGGTCACCATGTCAAAAAAATAAAAAAATAAAAGACACCTCCATACCAGTAAACTCTTTGGAAAGGTGGCATGAAGACAGCCCTTAATGAGCACAATAAACAAAACCAAACATCCTGAGTTCGCCAAACCTCGTTGAAGTTATGACTGGAAGAGAGTGCTATGGTCAAATCGAATGCATACAAGGAGAAGCACCTCATACTTCCCTTCAAATATGGCGGTGGGTCATTGATGTTTTGGAGAGGTTTTGCTTCCAGTGGGCCGGGGCACCATTTAAGATCAGTGGCACAATGAATTCAACAAAGTACCAGGAAATCTTGGCAGAAAGTCTGGTTGCCTCTGCTAGGAAGCTGAGTCTTGGTCAGAGCTGGACAATGAATCTAAGCATACATCAAAATCCACACAGAAATGGTTAAGTAAAAACAACAACCTTGTTCTGCAGTGGCCAGCTTAGTCTCTATGCTTAAACCCATGAAAAACCTGTGGTGGTGTCCCGAGGATATTGATGATTCTGAAAACAAATGGTTAAAAATCCCTCCAGATTTGTTCTCTAACCTTATCACAAATAATAGGAAAATTGACTCATTGCTGTCGCATTTGCCAGGCGTGTTTGCACAAAGTATTAAACCTGGGGTGCCAATAGTTGGGGGAAATACATTTTGTATTTGAAAAATGTACGACTGTGGTTGAGTCCATTGAATCATTAATAAAGCATACTGCTTTACACATGTTGGAAAATAAAGCTTATGTTAATAACGATATATATATTTTAACATTCACAGCATTTTTTGTGCATATTTATAAAGGGTGCCAGTAATTCCGGACCCCACTGTACATACGAATGCTCGTTCATAACGGCCAAAGGCAGACACGCATTGCTTACGGCAACAGGCCGACCCCCGCCCCCCCGCTCGCACACACAAGCTAAACAAACGCAGGCTGCAGCCAGGCTCAGCCTTTGAGATAAAGCAAATTAAACAGAATTATTGATGACCCGCAAAGTGTTTGATGGCTAATGACAAAACTGCACTCTCCTCTGAAGTCCCAGGGAGCTTAAAGAGGCCCAGCGGGGTAGAGGGTGCGGGAGGGTGGTGGTAGGTTAGGGGCAGGGATGAACAAGAGGGGGGCGGTTTCACGGGGGCAAGACCCCCACAGCGCCTAGAAAAAGGGACATCTTTGGAGAATTTTTAACCCTCTGCTGGGGGGTGGGGGGGCGGACGGGCGCAATCTTTCATCTCTGTGATTGGTGAGCTCACTGATGTCACATCTCAACAAATATTGGTGTTAAAAAAAGCCCAGTCACCCACGTACACAAACCATATATTAATCGCGTCAGACCTGTGCTCACCACTGGGCAGATTGTGCATTCTTTGTGAGGTTTGAGTCTTAAACATTCTTTGGGTAGAGCACTGTAAAGTGTATTGACAATTTTACTAATTAAAGTATAGGCAATATACTTATTTTGCACTTTTGTAAAGCATGACTTATTTCCAACATGTCCATGTGTCCTATTTAAGAATATCTTGTATCACTCTTTCAACATAGCTTACCTGCAAACTGTGTTGGTACGTAGCATACAATTTTTAAACTAGTTGATAGATCCTGCATTAGTTAGCGAGCCCGTTGCCATTGTAGTTGACCTGGGAAATGGTATTAAGATTGGTTTTGAAATGGGTGAAATATTGAGGTTCAGAATTAGCTATTTTGAATGGAAGTGCCAACCAACGCAAACATATAGTGAGCGTGGTTTTGTGTACATTTGACAAAAAGAAAACCCTCAAACTTCCTCAAAACTTCGGCCAAATAACAGAAAGAGTCATGATTCCATGGACATTTAAAACCAGTCCATCTATAACAATTGCTTTGTTAACCGTTTCTGATGTGAATTGTGATTTGAAACTGAGCAGACAAGTTAAGAAAGTGAGTGTTTATAATGCTGAACATAGATGTGAAAATCTAAAGCTGAATCTACACTAGAAGCATGAGCTGGGCCTAATTTTCACATGAAGCCAACGACTGGCCTGAAGACTTCATGTCCAACCGTTTCATTTGTCGAAAAATGTATGCCTGAGAGGGACATTTGTTTGTGGAATGCAAAAAAAAAAAAAAGACCATCAAACAACATACCAATAGCTCCCAACAAGCTGATTGGTGCCCTGCATGGAAGCCTTTCTCCATTGAGTTGCGAATGGGTGAATGAGAGGCAGTAATTGTGAAGCGCTTTGGGTGAATGTGCTATCAAAATGCAATCCATTTGCCATTTGATATGTGATGCGAAGCTGTACGGAGAAGCTGATGCTCTCTGCATGGTTAATGTTGTGATGCCAATCCGTCCATCCAGCTGTTTGCACAGGGCAGCACCTGGGGCACGCACCGCGTTACTGTGAAAGACCTGTGCACGGCTTCCCTTGCAGCAGGCAGGCTACAGCCAAACCTTCTGTCTGGGCAGGGGATCAGCTCTGTTTCTACTTGTCAGGGAATGGCATTATAGCAGTGTCTAAACTGGTTTCTCTGGGGGAAGCTGGAGATGGCAATGGGATTCTTCTCACTGGTTTTGATGACTGTAGCTCACACCTACTTTTTATCTTTCTCTTTCTCTCTCTCACTCTCTCCCTCCCTCCCCCTCTCTTTCTCTTTCTCTCTCTCCCCTCTTTCTCTCTCAGTTCAACTGAACATGCTTCATAGGAATGAGATTAATTCAGTAAATATTGCCAAAGCATTATATGTAAAAAATAAAATTAAAAATAGAAAAAAACAACTGAAGTTATGAGTAGTTACTCTCTCAGGTTGTGACAGGCTGAAAAGTGGGGCTGTTGACCTTCTCGGAAGGGAATTTGTTCTAAAATGTGGAAAATGACTACCTTTTTCACTTGTAAAGGTGTGGTGTTGACATTGCTCATTCTCTCTGTTTCCGTCTGTCAGCCGACATTGCGCAGCGCTATCGCATCAGTAAGTACCCCACCCTCAAACTCTTCCGCAACGGCATGATGATGAAGCGGGAGTACCGGGGTCAGAGGTCGGTGTCGGCCATCGCCGACTTCATCCGCCAGCAGAAGGTGGACCCAGTGAAGGAGCTGCAGAGCCTGGAGGAGATCACCACTATTGACGTGAGTGTGTGAGTGTGTGAGTGTGAGAGAGTGTGAGAGAGTGCGAGTGAGTGTGCGAGTGAGTGTGCGAGTGAGTGTGCGAGTGTGAGTGCGAGTGCGAGTGCGAGTGCGAGTGCGAGTGCGAGTGCGAGTGCGAGTGCGAGTGCGTGTGCGTGTGCGTGTGCGAGTGCGAGTGCGAGTGAGACAACACATGCACTCATATTTATGAACATGCTCACATATGCACTCAAATGTATGCACACACACTGAAATATACACACAAACACACATGTATGCACTGTAATATACACACATGCCCACATATGCCCTGAAATAAGCACACACGCACACACATGCACTGAAATATACACACACACACTCTGAAATATACACACATGCTCACGTACACACTGAAATATGCACACGCACATGTATGCGCTCAAATATACATATACGGCACATGCAGTCAAAAACGCTCACAGCATTATCGCACACTGACAGCAATGGGGTGTCTATCTGTAACGGTGGCTGAAATTTTCTCTCTGTCTCTCTTTCTCTCTCTCTAGCGAAGTAAACGCACCATCATCGGTTACTTCGAGGGGAAGAACTCAGATAATTACCACACGTTTGAGAAGGTGGCCAACATCTTACGAGACGACTGCATCTTCCTGGCTGCCCACGGGTCAGTGTCCTGCGTCAGATCGGCACAGTGTTGAGCTCACGCACGTGTGCACGTGTGTCTGCATGGATTTATGCATGTGTATACAGGCTGTCCTGCACCCATACTTTCATAAACAGATAGCGATGATTTATTTATTTGGTTTGCTGTCTGTGTCAAAGCAATCGTTTTGAAAAAGTAAGGAAAAAAGCGCAACACTGCTACTTTACAGAGTCACCACTTTATTGGCAGACGTGCTGACCTTTCGGCACTAGGCCTTCATCAGAGTGATGTGTCAAAGCAATCACCTGTGCTGAGCATTGGGATTGGTCAGTGGATTGATCTCAGAGTTCATCTTTTCTTCCATTCTCAGGGAGATATCCATGCCAGAGAGGTTCGGTGGGGACAATGTGATCTACAAGCCAATTGGGGTGAGTGTGCCATTTACAGTGCAGTCCGTATGTATTTGGACAGTTGGTACAGTTTCTGTTCTTTTGGCTCTGTAGTCCAGCACAGGTTAAAGTGCAGACTGTCTCCTTTAAATTGATGGTATTTACATCCATATCAGGTAATGCGTTATATGTAGTCCCCCCTCCAATTTTAGGCGTCCAAAAGTAATTGGACGGTTCGCAGCTGCTTCTGAATAGTGCAGGTATAAGAAAGCTTTCAGTGTCTTGTTTTCGCTCTGGGCTTTTGATTGCCTTTAGTGTTATTGCCATTGGTCAACATGAGGCCCAGGGCGGTGCCAACAACAGTCAAGGAAGCCATTATGAGGCTGAGAAATAATAAGAAAAAAACAGTCAGAGATATTAGGTTTTCCAAAATGAAGTGTTTGGCAAATTATTAAGATCGTGCATTGTGCATTTTGATCCATCCAATGCTCTAATATTGAAATATTCAAACGTAGCCTTTTCCTCCTAAAGCACACTGTTATAATCTGGTTTACACATTCAGTGCAAGTAATGATTCCTGCAAAGTGATTGATGTTCAAGCGCAGTTTCAGGTTGGAGCATTCATATCAGTGAAATGCCTGTTAGTTTATGCAGGGTTTGTAGGTTCTCACTCGTGAATATTCATGAGAAGGAATGCATCTGTATTTTGCTTCAGTTGGTTTGTTAATTAACAAGTCTTTCAATACCAGTCCAGGTAATCGATTACCCGATACATGGTCCTTTTGGTCTGATGCATGTCCAGATAATCATACACCTAGTTGCTCTGCATCTTGGTCTACTGGGGCTGGCATTCAGAAGCCATAATGTAGTTGAGGAGCAGCATCTGAACTCCCTGGCTGTGGCAGGCTGTGTTTTGAAATGAGAACTACTGTCAGTCAAATAGATGGTGTCTCATTTTACCTACAGGCATGGTTGGGCGGTTGATTCTCTGTGCACAGTTGCTCGCCAATATTATACTATATTGCAACCTTTCTCGCACATTCCTGCCAGGAATTTTATGGCTCATAGTAAACTAAAGAATGCTGTGAGCTCCATCTGTGCATTGTTTGGCCAATCCCACCATATAATTTGGAGAAGACAGTGTTTGCTATTTGATGTATTGGCCTCTCGCATAACCAACGCATGACTTCATCTTCACATTAACAAATCCGTGTTATGTTCAGGTGCTTGGATAGTCTCGTCTCTGCAGATATTGTTTGCAAATGTATCTTTCTTCCAGTTATAAAACTACTCTGCATGTTGCTGGTTTTAGCATATCCTGTGTTGTCCTCTTCTCCTCTTTTGTTCTTTTGGTCTGTTATGTCTCTCTCTATTCCTCTCTACCCCTGTGGTCTCTGTAAATGGTCTCCATCTCATGCTCTGTATGCTCCACTTTTCCCTGTCTCTCTGTATTTCCCACTTTCTGTGTTTTGTAGCTCTCTCTTCCTTGTATCTACTGTCTCTCTATTCTGCTTTCCCTCTGCAGTCCAAATTCAGTCTCCTTCTTTCTTACCCACCTGCTTGCTCACTCACTCACTCTCTCCTCTTCCAGGAGAGTGTGCCAGACATGGTCTACCTGGGTTCGCTCACCAACTTTGACCTGACGTATGCATGGACCCAGGACAAGTGTGTGCCCCTGGTTCGCGAAATCACCTTTGAGAATGGCGAGGTACGTGCACAACCCTACCCTTCCCTCCGATATCTGCTCACTCAGCAAACCTCTTCTGGTTTTTATAGTGTACCGTTATGCGCAACGGGCAAATTAAAACAGCCTTATTTGAGCTTTCACGCTCATTTGGGTAGTTTCATGTCAATTCAACAAATCTTTGGACCACATCCTCACAGACTTTAATTAGATGTAGCATGCTGATTTGACCTTATAAGAAACCCCTGCAATTGAAATTACACTCGTCTCGGATTATTAATCTTGGAGATATGGGCCAACAAAGTTTGTGCTAATTCACATGACTCCATGGTTTCTCCATTACTGTAGGTTGTAGAAAAATGGTTCTTGTATCACTGATGGCTTAGCCAGCTCTATCTTTTACACATATATTATGTTCACTCCACAATGAACGGTAATAGTTATGAGTGATTATAATCTTGAATTCTGATTTGAAAAAAAAAAAAACCCTATATTTTAAAATAGACACAATTTTCACCAAAGTTAGCCTATGATGTCAATGCCATCTCCAGGAAATTTGGTCTTGGATATTTCAGTCATTGTCAAAATGTCATTACTTATCTAAAGCAGCATGTCACTGTTTTGGATCATTAATTCCTGGTTTTCCGCCTTCCCTTTACCTGGGAGTCCTGTGAATACAGTCTGGCCAATCGGTAACACCAATTACCCAGGCAGAAAGAAAAGCTGGGCTGGATTTGGATTTGAGGGTCAGAGTTTGAAATGGAAGCATATACTTCAGTATACAGTATACATTACTCATAAGATACATTAGACTGCATAAAAGTAGAAATTGCGACATATTACATTTTATTTTTACATTTTTTCTGTTGTCAGTTTACATCTTGTTTTTCATATTTTTTCCACTGTTACACAGATGCATTAATGTTAAAGCAGGGATCAAGTCCAAAACCAGCCCTGGTTTTCTTTTCTCCTGTGTAATTAGTGTTACTCATTAGCCAGACTGTCTTCACAGCTGAGTCTCAGCTAAAGGCAGGGTGGAAAACCAGGAATTGGTGATCCAACACCGTGTGATGCTGCTGGTGCAATTGGGCCAACCACGAGGGCCAGAAGGCCGGGTTTGCTCTTTTTGAGAGTATTTCATAGGTTCCAGTACACCAGACCTTGCTCAGTAAAGTAAAGTATTTAAATCAAAAACAATTACGTAATTGACCAAGGTCTGCACAGCGTACCTCCAGGGCTTCCTCAGGTTCATGTCAGGATGCAGTCTATCCCACCTCAGCCACTCGCATAGTCACTCAGACGGCCGAAACCCTCCCTCCCTCAGATATCCACTTGCTCGCATAGTCACTCAGACGGCCGGTAAGAGGCCTCTCTCCCGCTGCTCTCCCAACACGTCACAATGTACTCCGATATTTCTGCGTCCCGGCCTGTTCCTCCGACCCTCTTCTGCCCATTGATTTTCACCACTGTCCTTTTCGTTCGCCGGGCCTCTCTGTCCGCCTCGCATTGGCAAGTGCCCGTCCCCATCGATCCTGGAGCCTCGCCGCACAGGCTGGGCTGGGGGGGCATCGAATTGTCTGGCTCTGCCCTTTACCGACATGCGGCGCTGTGACATTTCTCCGTTTCAAAGAATGCGGGGATTTCAGCGATGGCAGCAGCCTCGTTTCGGGCTTCCAGGCTCGGGGCAACCTCGGTCGATTTGCTGCTTTCTTGCGCCGTATCCCTGGCCCCTGAAGGAGTCGGGCTCTTTGATCTGGAATGCAGCGTGGACCTCCGACAGCAGAGTTGAGCAGGGGGGGTGGGGGGTGTGTAATGGTATTACCTCTGCCGCCCCCTGTATGCGCTGTCAGGGCAGTGCCCGGGACGCAGAAATAGTTCAAAGTGAAGAGGCAGTGCCCGTGCACCCTGGGCAAACAACAGCGCGGTTAGCTCGTTAGCATGTGAAAGGTGAGTGACGGATGCTCGCCCCGCAGGGCCCTTAGTGTACTTTTCCCACCGGGCCCCATCTCCCAGAGGGGGTGTGTATGTGTATGTGTATGTGTGTGTATGTGTGTGTGTGTGTGTGTGTGTGTGTGTGTGTGTATATGTGTGTATGTGTGTATGTGTGTGTGTGTGTGCACATGTGAGCGTGTGTGTGTATGTGCGTGCATGCATGTGGACATACGTGTGTGTGTGTGTGTGTGTGTGTGTGTGTGTGTGTGTGCGCGTGTTCGTGTGAACATGCGTGCCTGTGTGTGTGTGTGTATATATGTGAGTGTGTGTGAACATGTGCGCATGTCTGTGTCTGTGCGTGTGTGTGTATATATATATGTGTGTGTGTGTGTGTGTGTGTGTGAACATGTGCGCATGCACGTGTGTTTTTGTGTGTGTGTGTGTATATATGCGAGTGTGTGTGAACATGTGCGCATGCACGTGTGTGTGTGTGTGTGTGTGTGTGTGTGCGTGTGCACGTGCCCCAGGCCTTGTTTGCTGAGCAGCATGTCTGGGATCGCTGCCTCGCACTCCTATTTGTGCATCACCCAGCAACAGTCTGTCACTTAAACATGCGCTCGCACACACATACACCCCTCTCCTGACCTCTCAAAAGTGACTTTCTCGCCACCCTTTCCTCCAAAGGCATTTTTGAATGCTGAAAACAACAAATTACATTATTGTGATATGGGTAGTCTGTTTCATTTTTATAATGAAAAGCAAAAATTGCATGCAGCAAGCTCCAGTGTGACCAACACTTGTTTGCAGTGCCAAAAGTTTCATGAAGATATGAAGATGAGATGAATAGGAAATTTGTCCAATGTAGGAAAAATAACATCTACACTCGCACTTCCTTGAGAAAGGCTTTGCCTACACATTAGGCTTTGTGTTGGTCCAGGCCCATTATGTAGAAATGATTCAGTAAACTACATTTAAATTCCCCTATTCATTGTAGGTGCTCTCCCCATTCCTACTAAAATACTGTATATCCTGCTCAGCTACACTTCTCATGCAATTTTCAACAGCATTTATCTCAATAGCTTCCCATACGGGAACTAACAGAAGAATGAATCTCACCAGCAGGATAAGATCTTGCAGGCAAATGTGTATACGCAAGCGAGCAATTTGGGGTTAAGGGCCTTGCTCAAGGGCCCAACAGCTGTGTGGATCTTATCGTGGCTACACCGGGACTTGAACCAGGTTCCGGGTCCCTGTCATGTACCTTAGCCACTAGGCTACAGGTTGCTACTACTACAATCCTGGCTCTCTGCATGATTGTGATCAGACTGTTTTTCTGTGTTTTTATCGTCCTGTGTTTCTGCATAGCGTCATCATGTGCCACCCCCGGCTCGTATATGTCAGCACGACCCCCGCCCAGTCCCCCGGACCTTTCGCTCGTATATCATAGCACATCCAGTTCCCAAATTAGGCTGCTGAAGAATTCACATTCACGTTCGCGAGCGTTATGTTGTGAGGGTATATTAGCAGTATACGCCCTGGTAAAACACTTTACAAGACCGCATTGAGAAAGTGTTTGGCAATTAATGTTTGGAGCATTTTATTGGGATGTTGATGTGTGGCAATCCTGAAACGACGGACGTGGTGTGACAATGGTTGTGTGACAGGAGGCTGGAAGCAAACGACCAAAGGAGGGAATGAAAGGTGATGTTCCTTTGTTCTGCTCTCACCCCCCCCCCCCTAAATCCAGGAGCTGACTGAAGAGGGGATCCCCTTCCTCATACTCTTCCACCAGAAGGAGGACCCTGACAGCCTGGAGAAGTTCCAGCATGAGGTGGCTCGACAGCTCATCGGAGAGAAAGGTCAGGACCGTCGGTGGCCTGTAGGGGGAGCTCACAGAAAGGAGGGGACCGTTAACATGGTGCTGTAGTTGCTGGGTCATGGTGTGGAGTAGAATGATGATTAGAGGCTACTAAAGTATATGTTGAGTTGAAAGAAAGCTGGGAAGCTGAAAGAAAGCTTGAGGGCAGCCTATAGCGTAATGGGGGCAGCCTATGGTGTAGTGGCTAAGGAGCTTGACTGGGACCAGGAAGCTTGGTAGTTGATGCCCCAGTGTAGCCACAATAAGATCAGTGCAGCTGTTGGGCCCTTGAGCAAGGCCCTTAACCCCACATTGCTTAGGGGTGATTGGCCCCTTCTTAGTTTAATCAACTAAGTTGCTTTGGATAAATCATCAGCTAAATAACTGGAATGTCATGCATAGGATATTAATCATGCCACACTCTTCATCTTTCTGTCTCCCTCCAACTCATGTCTCTCTCCCCCCTACCCTCTCTCTCTCTCTCTCTCTCTCTCTCTCTATCTCTCTCTCTCTCTTTCAATCTTTCTCTCTTGCTTTTCTGTTATTCGTCTTTCCATCTTTTTTTCCTCTCTCTCATCCCCACCTCCAGGATCCATCAACTTCCTCCACGCCGACTGCGACAAGTTCCGCCACCCCTTGCTCCACATCCAGAAGACCCCCGCGGACTGTCCGGTCATCGCCATAGACAGTTTCCGCCACATGTATGTCTTCCCGGATTTCAGCGACTTGGCGTAAGTTCCACGGGCCTTCGCTCTGCCACTTCTTTATTTATTTATATTATTTTATATTTTCCCTTCGTAAAGTTTAATTAAAATTTCTGAGGTGCCGTTTTTTTTTCTCCTGTTCGCCTGACGGTGTGCTGTCTGTCTCTCCCGGGACCGGAGGGACCGGGGGTTTTAATCGCGGCTTAACAACTGCAACCCCGGGGGTTATCTCCCTGTTCCGAGCACCTGGTGATTAAACCCCAATTACCATACCCGCCGCTAACGGGGCCTCGTGGCCCGAGCAGGCCCTGAACCTCGGGACTCCCCCCAAAAACAAGGGATTCAATTAAATTAGTTCCGCGAGCGTGCAAAGTACTCGACTTCAGGTGGGGAGAACGGAGCTAAACGTGGTGAGGGGAGACTGACTCGCTTCCTTATCGCAGACTAATTTCTGACAAATGGCACCTCTTTGTGTGCTGTTTGTCATTAGCGCGTGGAACTCGCCGGGCAATATCAACAGCCCCAGTGAGCCGGGCTAGCACAGCCTCCATTCTCGCATCTCTAACTTTTCATGCCTGCTTGAGCAACATGGGGTTCGAACCCCTGAATTACCGGATAGCTGCACTTGAAACTAGTACATTAAATTGCAAATGGAGCTTTTTAAAATATCAGAGAAATGTATTGTACACGCAGTCATAGTTTTCTATTCTTATAAATGTCACACCTGCACAAAAGCTGTAATTCACATTTATTGCTTTATTGGTATGCCGTCAACGCGCTTCATGTAATTTCTCTGAGCCGCACTTTCAGAATGAAGAAGGCCGGAATCAAACGGACGAGATTTAAAATAGTTTGAGGGAAAGCTTAAGAGTTTTTACAATTTTCACTAATTTGGCATGTGCATGGTAATCTAATGTAGACATATCTGGCCACCACAGCAGGGCCTTTGGTCATACAGAGGGCATTACTTTTGAGTAGCCTTGGGGTCTGGCTTCAAAATTGTCCACCTCCCCCGTGCAACTTCCTTAATTTCATCAGATACTTATCTAAAGCTCGGACATATATATTCCATACACCCAGCTCTGTTTCTGTCTCCTCTACTCTTATCACAGAGAGTAATACAATTGCTGAAATGCGCTTCTTGTGTCTGCCTCACATTCTCCTTTGAAAATGTATTTATCTAATTGGCCAATCGTATTCGGAGCCATGCCTAATACGTGGAGAGTTTATGACCTGGTGCTTATCCCATAGCTAAACCTGGACCCTTAGATCTCCTATCTGAGACTAAAGAAAAGCCCTGTTGTCTCCTGACTTGAGTATTAACTGATGTGCCCACCAGCTGTTCCAAAGCACTTGCATATTTGTCATATGCCAAAAAAGATATTCTTGTAATGTCTGCCAAGAAAGCGAAAAGGTTTCCCCAAGTAAATCTGATAATAATCTCTTCTTAATCTATTACTTCGAATCATAATTGGAATTTATAGTCACAATGCAACATTATGTTTAGAGATGAACTTAAAAATATGAATTGCTATGAATTAAAATAATTGTCTGTCTGTGTATATACTGTATATTCACCATCAAAAGTATTGCCACCCTTGATAAGGATGAGCAAAAAAGATTGTATGAAATACACAATAGATGATTGTGGAGAGAGAATAATACAATTGTTATGTATACCAAAAATCACTCAGAGAATGTCTAATAATTCATCATAATTTTATGATCAGATGTGAGCAAAATTGAGCTTTTTGGCCATGCATGCCAGTTGTGGGATTGGCATCGAAAGAAGGGTAAGTATGTAAAAATAAATCATACCTGCGGTGAAATTTGATGGTGGATCTTAAAAAATCCTAAATCAACTAATAAATTATTAACCAACTAAACGGCTATTTCCAGTCTCCATCTCAGTTTTCAAAAAAAAAATTGTGGTTTCTATTGAAGAGGGCACATTCTGTTCTGAGGAATGGTCAAGATCCCCTCCAATTTATTTATCTCATCAAACACTTTAGAAGATGCTGTAGAGGGTAGTGCCATCCTCACAAAGGTTAGTATGAAAGAATATACTTTTTCAGCATCTTTAGCTCATTCTTGGATGAACTGCCCCTTTAAGAATTGGTTAAGAACTGTAAAAAAAAATACTGACCTGGATCAATGCAGGCAAACACATCAATAAATGGTTTCATTTAATGCAGTTGCGCCCTGATTTTGCCACAATCCTTTGTCGGTTAAGCCAAGATAAAGCCAGCTCTTTAAAGGAAGTTGTATTTTATTTGTCCAGGTGAGTCCCACTGAGATATAGATCCATTTCTAGGGGGATTTGGCCCAAGAGGTAGCAGAATGAACAATAACACAGCATAAAATACAATTAAATGCAACAGTAAACGCAATACAAAAGCAACCCTAAAACAGTTATGCAATTAAATCCTTTCAGAATAAACGGTACCGGTTTAATCTGGTGCATATAGTCTGTTTTGCTTATGTGTCAGGACTGTACTGAAAATGAGATATTACTGCTTTTTCTTTATAATTCTTCAGGACGCTCTACTCAGAACAGTCTTTGTGCTTAAAGGGATAATCCACTTTCTGGGTTTTTGTTTTTATTTTATTTTATTTTTATTTTTTATTGTTTTCATATTTCTGTTTTACAGCTGTCATGGCAAAGTTGTTGAAAAGCGTACAGATACACACAGGGACTACCCAGCCTCTAGCCCTGTCAGTGAGAGAATGAACCTGTCAGTGTCTCATGAAGCATGTTTTAACCTGTTGTACTGTATATGAGCATATAGTTTCATTATGCCTTTTCCTTGGAAACTTGGTCCCAACTCACCAATAGGCTCAACATGCCATCACAGTGTTTTAATGATGTTCTTTATATATTTTTTTTATCCAGAAGAAAATCACAGTTTTTTGTTTAATTGTTACTTTGTTGCTTATGTAATGATGAAAGATATTTGTATTGTATAATATAACTATTATAGAAGGCTTAGTCTATGCTACAGGTTCATACCCTTTTTGGCTCACATATTCCTGAGGCTGTTTATCAAACACGAATATACGGTACTGTGCATTTTTTTAACTAACAAAACACATATGTGTCTTTACCAGGATGCTGACCAGCCTTTGATAGAAAAGCAATCAATTCAGCAGCCAGTTGCAAGTTTAGGAAAACAATTAAGAAAACAATTACGTTGTTAGGTAACAAACTAGTGAACCATATTTACAAAGGCTTTCTTCAAATTCAAAAGCTTTGGGGAGTTTATTTCTGCGCTGCTCGTGTCCGTTTGTCCATCTCTTTTTCTTTCCCTGCTGCTGGTATAATGAGGCTTTAAATGATACATTTGTGTTGCTTTGAACAGGTCAGAGTGCTGGCGCATGGCAGCCAGCAGGGGGTGAAATACAATGGGTTCCTATGGGAGGGGGCTTTAAATACAATGGGTTCCTATGGGAGGACATTTGCACATGATGAATTGCTGGCAGTAGGTGAGGGTGGCGGTACAACCGGACCGGTAAAGTGCAGGAGCACCGTATTTTATCAATTGTGTTAAAACAGTGGGAATTGTGAAGCTGGGAAAAGGCAAAAATATTCTTTGCAAAGGTTAGTCTCACTTGCAAAGGGCAATCTCACTCTTTAAAAAAAGCTCCCACCTACCACCTTATCTATCAAAGCAAGAACGTATCTCACTTTTTGAACTTTAAAAAAAGGCATTGTGGCTACATTATACACTGAGAACCTACAAATGGTAGTAACAGGCCTTCTCCACAGTTTCTGTGTATTTTGCTGGTGGTGGTGAAACTTCTGTTCTTTTTACTTATTACGGTTCATAATGCGGTTGTAGAATTTTCATACAATTCGTTTAGTTTATCACTGACATCAATTGGCGCATGTTCAATTGTTTTGTTGTGTGACTCATACGTTTCTTAAGAAGAAAAACTAGTTATTGGAATCATGTTTTGAGTGCTGAATTGATCAAAGCTGAATGTCTGGATGGGCGTCTCATAGCAACGATATCACTAACTCCCGGTCGAAGTGGTGAGATGGCACATTATGGCCAGGTGAAAATGTCTGTGAGCGTTCCCCTAACAGATAGCCTGCACCTCGCTGGCCTCAGACGCGGTTGCACACGGGGTGGTGGGGGAATTAGGAGGGGTCCTGGGGGGGCCTTCTACGCCGCTGCGGCCTTTGCTCCTGTGACAGCCGGGACTACCCAGGGAGCCCCGGGGCCGAGATGTCATCGAATGAACGCGGGTACGGGGGGCTGGCGGGCGGATCTGCACAGACACCTCGCAGACCCAGCTCACCGGGGGGCCCCTGGGCTCCTCCTCTCTGCGCGTCTGACAGTTGATAGATAAAATGGATCGTAGCCGGGGCTGGCCGCTGACAGTCTGATGATGGGGGATTGAGGGTTGGGGGCCGGGGAGGTTACTGGTGGTGTCTAAATTGATTGCATCCTCTCTGTGTGCATCTACGCTAAGATAGCAATTACCAGCGCTCCCGAGAACCTTTTTTCTGGAGCCGTCGTGTCGATCGGTTGATCCAGATGGTCTTTATATTCATATCCTCTTTGATAACGGTTTTTGTGTGTTCGTGTGTGTGCCTTTTCATGTTTACGCAAACATAGGTCCTGACAATAGACTGTAGAGAAATATGGAGCAAATGCCTGTTACGTCACCCACTGACTATCCATGGGCTTGTGAAAGGTGTTTTGAAGCCTAGGAAGTCAGGTTTACCAGCGCCACATGTTATACAGTTTGCAGCCAGAGATGGCGCAGTAGGGAAGCCAATGCGGCTCCTCCACTACGCGTGAGAGAGAGTGATGTAATCTGTCCCTCATTTGTCCAAATTGAGAAAACGTGAATTAGGCAAGTGGAATGCCGTTGCTCCTTCAAACATCAGTTCGAAGCGACGTCAGTTACAGACATAGCAGATGCGTGGCAGATGGGGAGAGGATCCACAGTCCGATCAGGCTGCGCTGACGTTTTATTGCTCAAAAGAAAGATTGAGAGTTCCTAACTACTCCTAGGAAGGAAAAGAGAAAACTGGGGAAAAATAAGCGATTGGAATGAGCCCCTGGTTTTGGCAGCTTGGTCCTAACACTGTCTCTCTCTCTGCAGGGTTCCTGGAAAGCTGAGGCAGTTTGTTCTGGACCTGCACTCTGGAAAGCTGCATCGAGAGTTCCACCACGGCCCAGACCCAACCGATAGCACTCCAGGCCAGGTGAGCTCCTCTGTGGGAGGGAACGCACCGCATACGGTGTAATTCCTGTCTTTAGTTACCATTGTAACTTGATCATTGTTGTCTTTGCACTTTGTTGTGTTATTCCTAGGCTTGGTAGCCTCCAATGCACTCTTGTTCAATGCCTTACAAGAAAATTGGGTATAATTTAACAATGATTAGTTCAATTAAGAGACAAATCAGGGTTGGTTTGGTCTAATGCAGCAAAGTGTGAACTGAATGCATTGGACTTGACTGACAGTGGAACAGGCAACCCTTCAGCAAAGAAGTTTATTTTTCTATTTTGTGCAGTAAATCTATTTTTGCATGGATTTACGATAAACAACTTGACTTTCCGAATATACACTCACTATGGACTTTGTTAGGAGCACCTGGACACCTACTTATTCGTGAGATTATCTAATCATCCAATTGTGTGGCAGTATACATCAGAACAGTAATTCTCAGAACATCAACAGCGAGCAGTCACAATCGCACACGTCAGTCTGTTTGAACGGCCAGTTTGAGTGCCACCAGTTGACCTTGCTAACCATAGCAATACTGTAACATTCTTGAATGATTTCTTGATGTTCTTCACTTAAGGCACGTAATATTAAATTAATTTTCTTTCATTTTTAAAGGAGGAAAACAAAGAGGGTCCCAGCAACCCCCCTGAAAGCTCCTTCCAGAAACTGGCTCCAAGTGAAACACGCTACACCATCCTCAGCAGGGACCGCGACGAGCTGTAGCCCAACACCTAGACGGACGGACGGACAGACAGACATGGGGACAGCAGCACAGTAGAAAAGCATCATCAGTCCCACAGCAGGGGAGGGGGGTCCGACCTCGCATCAACAACGGGAATAACCTATATTTTCATAAATCTCGACGTGTACAAGTTTTATTTTGGATAATATGGAGGAAAAAAAACAACCGCCAAGAAGAGGTTCTCTGGGGAGGAGCGTTGGGGTGAGGAACCAGGTTTTGGGGGGGAGGGGGGGGGAGAGAAACCATTTTTACTTTTATTTTTGGAGCTTGTAAATATGTTTGTGCTGAGTGGGTCAGATTCTATGTGATCCTAATCTAAATTAAATGCTGAGTTTAGTTTTTGTTTTTCCACATTTTTTGTCTACAAAGTTTTTTCTAAGAAAAATAAAATAAAAATCAAGATCAAGAGGAGACGGCCGCAGATGGGTCAGTCCGCTCGACATGAACGAAACGGTCTTGGCATTTAAATAACTCAGTACAGTTCCGGATCCGTTGGTGTTGCGTTGAAAGTCGCTGGGGAGCGAAACCATTCATTGTCCAAACTCTCCAGATTGAGTGCCCATACTTTTAATCTGTATTTATACATATGTACAGTTCCTTCCCTGATATCCACAGGTAATGATGGTGTATCATTGCAGCCCATTCCACTTTTGGGGGGGAGGGAGGGAGGCGGGGGGGGAGTCCATTTTTGAATTGTCATCTCAAAAAGAGGAAGGAAAAAACAAAAAAGTAAATTAAAACATTTTACAAGATCTTGTGTGATGTGTCCTTTTCTTGCATTTCCTCATTTAAAAGGGCAAGAGGAAAATGGCTGCCCTGTTCAGTATGACATTTTCATAAATTACCATCTTTGGTTATTTGTCAGAATGGATTCGACAGAGATGGAAATGGTGCTGTTAGAATAAACCTTGGTTAAATTATCCATCCTGTTGTTGGTCAGGACAAGAGATGGGGGATGGGGGGGTGAAAGGATTACATAACATAAGTTATTTAGCTGACACTTTTATCCAAGGAGACTTACAGTTGATTAGACTAAGCAGGGGCCAATCCTCCCTGGAGCAATATGGGGTTAAGGACTTTTCTCAAGGGCCCAACAGCTGCTCTGATCTTATTGTGGCTAAACTGGGGCTTGAACCATAAACCTTCTAGGTCCCAGTCAAGCACCTTTACCACTAGGCTATAGGCTGCCTTTATAGGATAAAAGGACAGTGGAGTTTTTAATGCAAGCTGAGAATGGCAGTTTATGACCAATAACATGGGTGTAAAAATAGCTCATCACCTGACCTTCATTTTACGAGAGGCTTCTGGGGTGGCCTAAGTTCTGTGGCACAAATCACAGGCTGTGAATACTGCTGCTACTTTTTTGTTAAACCGGTGACATTTGCCCCTCCTTGCATCAACCCACATGCCCACAGAAGACGTCTGCATGCTGGGGGTTTTTCAGGAGAAGAATCGTGACATCACCAAAAAGGTCACTCTCCGCCCACGTGGGGCTGGCAGCGAATGAAAAAGGGGACCGGATGAACTCAGCGACCTGGCCCCGGTCCAGCCTCACCCCCAGCGGACGTGAAACGGAGGCCGGTCTTTCCACCTGCCTCGCGGACGCTCTGTGATCTGGCTGTGCCTGAGCCACGCGCTCGCCAGGGGCTTTCCGCCGCGCACGCAGTCCCTGGGCAGAGTCAGCAGACGCCAGGCGAGAGTGACGTGGTCATGTGCCTGAGCGAGGCGGTTAAGCAATACCGCGCGACGCGTTTCTGCTTGGCTCTGCGGAACCTCCCGCCCTTAAGGTCTGCTGTGTGAGAGCGCGGCTCCTCTGTGCCTCAGACCCTGGGTCCGTATGTCTCTGCTGATTGAACTGATCTAAGGCTGCTTCTCCTGTCCGTGCCCCTAATCTTATCCATTATGAGTGAAACTTATCCCAGATCAGCACTCTGGTGCTTTATGAATATGGCCCCTTTTCAGACATTGCTGTTCTTTGGATATTGTTAATGTTGCTCCAGGGTATTTAGCATAGGTTTTTGCGACTTATTTGGATTTTACTTTACACTTAAACCCAGCTGATACCTTGTAAAAGCCTATAGTAAGTTCCTTTTTAGGACAACTTGGACTCTAAAGGACATTAGGACATTAAATGTATCCAATATGTACTGTATATCCAGACAGAGTAAAGGAAAATAAAGGACAGACTTTGGTAACAGTCAGCAGCTTATTTTATTGTTTGACATTTAAAAATCAAAGTAAAACACGTTGTAAAGCACATAATAGTTCCATCTTGGATCAGCCTGGGTCAGCTGTAAGGAGTCACATTCAATAACACAAATATCACTGTAATACAGCATGTTTTCCAAGAGTAAAATATGAAACACAGCTCTCCAGTGGCCCCTATAGGAACATTCAAGTACACCTTTGCTCATCAATAGATTCCTGCTCCATAACTTCATGAGTTGTGTTGACATACTGCAGACATGGGTCAATTACGTAATTGTTTTGGATTCAAATGCCTTTCTGTGTTCAATTTATCTTGCCTGGTGCAATTGAGACAAATTGAGGACCAGAAGGCAGGGTCAGCACTTTTTGAGAGCATTTCATAGGTTCCAATACACCAGACAAGCTCAGTAAAGTGTAGAAAAGTATATAAATCCAAAACAATTATGTAATTGAGCCAGGTCTGGCATGCTGTGGAACCAATTCTCTAATGCAGGGATCACCAAATCCAGCCCTGGTTTTATTTTCTCCTGGGTAATTAGCTGAGCAACTGGTGCTACTGATTGACCAGACTTGTCTTCCTTCACATCTGCCTCCCAGGTAAAGGGATGGTGGAAAACCAGCTGTTCCTGGCCCTCGATGACCATTATTTGATGATCCCTGCTCTAGTGCACCACAGGCTGGACTGTCAAATGCAAATCAAGCAGTCAACAAGCCTTGATGTTTCCTCACCGTCGAAGCTGATCAAGACACGATTAAGCGTTTAAGTGATTATATGAGCAGTCTATCCCCACAACCCAACCACCTTCAAACCTACACGAAAGCATATTGAATATGCAAGGAAAGTGCTTTAGATGTGAACATCAAAACAGCACATCGGAAAAAAGTGAAAACGGTGAAGTAAAACACAATTTGGTGACTGCTAGAACATTTTTGAGATGAAAAGCTAAATAAATCCATTTTCTTTTTCTCAAGTTGTTACACTTTGGCACAATTCAAACTAAATTGGTTTTTAGGGGGAGAGTAAACTAGGCGGCATGTAAACTAAGCAAATCTGTCTTTGTACCCGTCAGAACTGCTAAAATGATGCCTATTGCAAAACGGTCCAGAGTAAACTGCAGGCAGGCAATTGCAAGAGGCATCCACCAATATTAGTGCTGTGCTTCCAGTACACTGCACAACCATAATATACACAACTAAGACGGGATCTTTTTCACATGGAGGAAAGAAAGCCAGCTAAAATGATCAGCTGGTCTGGACATTACTAGATCTGAACCCAGCACAGGAGAGTGTTTTGTGTGGGGGGAAATCTTGGGTGTTGAAACATTGTGCCTTGACTGGACAGGGTTCACTGTCCACTGTCCCTTGGACCTTGCATTGGTGATAAGCCAAACAGACCAATGGTCATTAAAAGATATCCAGAGTCTTCAGGCAGTGTTGTTAAAGGGCAGTTGAGGTGTTCTCTGAAAAACATTTATGCGATATCCCCTCGCCACACAAATCAACTCAAACACTGGATGCTGGATTCCAGTTTTTTCCACATACAGGCCACGTCTTCCAAGAACTCACAAAGCATCACGCCTAACAATCTTCCTTTTGTCAGTGTCGTTCGTCACGCCCAACAGTCATTTCATCACTGAACCCAAGGCACTATTTGAAGTGAATGACTTCTACATACAGACTGTTGAATAGGGGGGGGGGGGGTCACAGGATTGTCATTCAGAGCAAGTTCTGAGTCACAGGTTAACAGAATACAGTGTGCACTTGTAACTCCTACAGGCTGTCCCACATTCTGAAGGCACTTTCCCCCATCGGCAGAACATCGATACGTAGTGTATATTGCTTCATCTTTGTTTGTCATTACTGTACACTTTCATTTGACATTTTTTCACAGGAACAGCGACTACAGCCGTCACTGAACTTCAAGTCTTTAGATCTCCTCATTCTCTACAGGAGGGGTTATAGCTCATCTAGGACATTGCAAGGTGCCCAGGCCAAGGAATCGCATGGCAATAGAGGCATTTTTTTTACCATAACCTTAGATACCAGGCATCACGCATGACCTAGTTTAAGTCCATTAAGATCACACACAGTCAAGGAAAGAGGGATCTGAATCCTCTTGGTTGCGGAGCTTGGATCACCAGGAGGCTACAGAAGAGAGCAATCTGACCCCTTTCCAAAATCCCTCAGGTTGCTTGATGACTTGGGCTTCCTCTTTGAGATGGCCAGTGGTGATGGGGGTTGTGGGGTGGAAGGAGCAATGGGGTTCAATACATTATTACATTAATGGCATTTGGCAGATGCCAGAGCGACGTACAATTGATTAGACTAAGCAGGAGACAATCCTCCCCTGGAGCAATGCAGGTTTAAGGGCCTTGCTCAAGGGCCCAACGGCTGTGCGGATCTTATTGTGGCTACAATCACAAGGTTGGATCAAACCACCGACCTTGTGGGTCCCAGTCATCTACCTTAGCCACTACGATACATGCCGGCCAATACAACGCAGAGTGCCCTCGTCCTTTAGAGCCTGGTACACGGTTAGTGTAAGATAAATGTTTTTACGATAGCGGTTTAAATATTTATAATCTGTTTTGACCAATACTTTCTGATCAGTACATTCTGGTTTGATGAAAAACACTCAGCCAGCCGCAGGACTGTCTTCTCAAATCTTACCACCATTCCAAAGAGTCAAATTTGGATGCTTATATAACCCAGGTCTGGTGCCCTATGTCCTGTGCCCTCTCCTCTGCTCCTCCACCTCTGCTCCTCCACCCCTCCCCCTCACTCCTCCTCTCCTCCTCCCGGTGGTGGGGTCTCCGTGGTGCTGCTGGAGAGCTGCTGTAGCTGCAGGTCCACTCTGGCGCGGCGGGTCTTCTGGATGGCGTTCCCCCCGGCGTATCCCAGCAGCCCCCCGCTGAGCGCCGCCACCACCCCGGCCACCTTGAACCCCGCCAGCAGCCCCAGGGGACCGCCCACCACCCCGCCCAAAACCGCCCCGGCCACCGGCAGCACGGCCATCTTGTACTTCACCGCCTGGGAGAGAGAGACAGGACGGGCGTGGAGGTGGAAAGAGTTGAAAAGAACAAGGGAAAATGGAAGGAAATGGAGAGGCAGAGAGATGGAGAGGGAAAAGAATCAGGAAAAAGAATAATACAAATACACATGTACACGGCAACAATGCAGTGTTCACAATACACAACTCCACTCACACAGCTAGAAACCATCCCTGTCCATACACAAAATGGCTGTTGTCACAAAAAAAACCCCAACAGGTTTCCAGGTTAAGGCACATAGTTGCATGCACACACACGACTATTCCCAAGGACACGAGCATGCCACACTAATTTCAAGTCAAAGCAGTCACCGTCATTTGATTTTGAATGGCTTAATTGGAGAGCAGGGCCAAAGCCGGTATATGACACCTGTGCGGGCTTTTTGACTGCCGACATATTGGAAACAGGCCATGATAAAAATGATCTGCTCTATCTCCCCTTTCATGTTCAGTCACATTCCCCCCTACCCCCCATGACCAATGAGAACACATGTGAGGGAACTGGGCATTTTAATCAGCGGCGTTAAAGAAACCAAAGACATCACACTTCTATGTATGTCGCGTTTCCAAGACACAAATTAATTGATATCCCCGTGAAAGGGAGGAGTGTCCTTTTAGGGGCATCGGCGGACATTAATAAGATGCTCCTCTAAACGCTCCTGGAGAATTAACAAAAAGCCCCCCCGAGAACTGGCACAAACTGATTAATGCTGAACTTTGAAATGAATACCTTAAAAAAAAAACAGCTTACGGTAGGCAGCAAATTGAATTTAAAGAAGATGGCAAACTTTAAATGACAGAGGGATGTGCTTTGCGAGCGCTACTGTAATTGCACCTGGTCAGATGGCAGATACCCTGCTCTTCAAACGCCGCTCCGAGAAGCCGCTGGCTTCTGACACTCCTCTGATCTCAGGTATCTTCAGAAGCCGACAGTGTTTTCCTTTTCCTCCCTGCCCCCCCCCCCCCCCCCCGCTCCCTTTCCCCCCGCTGCTGTTTACAGACAAATTAATTAGCACCGACCTCCCGCGGAGAGCGCGAGGTGGCGCTTTCTTCTCCGACCCCACCCAGGGGTATTTTAATTGCAGCCTCCGTTAAGGCGACGTGACCTTCCGCATTTTGATTGTCTTCACATCAAAAAATGGGTACAGCGGGGGCTGCTCCAGTGAAGGCCCGGGCAGCACCAGTGTAAAATGAGACTACGGCAGTGGTCTCCGACCCTGGTCCTGGAGAGCTACTGGGGCTGCTGGTTTTTGTTTTCACCTTAAACGCAGCACCCAGCTGAGACTCAAGTAACCTGGTGAGGTGAGTTAACAACTGCTCGAATGGATAAACTAAGTGCAGAGTAAAAATGAAAACCAGCAGACCCCGTAGCTCTCCAGGACCAGGGTTGGAGACCTCTGGACTAAGGTTTAGCCTGTGTTCCTATACCCCTAGCCACAGCTTGGGCACACTGGTCATTACCCAAAGCTTTCAGTGACCTCTCAAACCCCAGACAGGGGGGGAAGTGCAAACACTTATTTTCAGGATAAAACATGTTATATAGTTCAGTAAGAAAAATTATTATAAAAATATTTTACACCTCATAAGACCCATAATACCATTTAGTTTCCATGTGTCCTTTTGGAGTCTCCAAATGTCCTTTTTCTAAGCACACCAGCCACAACCACAATAATCTGTAATCAGTCAAAAACAGAAAATCTTTTCAGTAAGAAAAAAAAGCAACAGGAGTGGCTCTAGGAAAACAAAGGGTTACCTTTCAGAAGAGACCGTTATGCTTGTCGTCAAAAGGGCTCAAGAATAGTAACCATTTTATTTTGGGTATGTCATTTTCAATACTTAAGGCTTTAAATAACAGCTGCAACTGTGTAATGAGATGTGCTCTGTTCGGGTTTGAGTGAAAACCTACAGGATACTAAGTCTCCGGGAACAGGGTTGGGAACCACTGCTATACCCGTTCTTCAAACTCTTATCCGCCTGTGGTTTTATGACAGTACAAAGTCCCACGCAAAACAAATACAGGAGGCAGGCAGAACGGTGTTTAAGGTCTGCATGTTAATGGCTGGTTTAACCTCCAAGCTCCCGGTGGGCGATCAGCCAATCTGCATTAGCAGACACGAGGGAGAGAGGCACCCCATACATGAGCTCTTGGAAAGCCCTGTTCGTCTAACCCTTGCTCCACTGCAGCAAGCAAGTAGTTGTTCTAGAGGTGAAGCTACTGCCCCCACACCACACTGCAAGGCCTTATGGGAGGCATGGGAATGGGAATAAAGAGTAGGAGTGCTGGCCTTGGATCAGTCCAGCATTTGAGCTGATAATGGATGCGGAGTAGGAGTGCTGGCCTTGGATCAGTCTAGCATTTGAGCTGATAATGGATGTGGTGAGGATATGGAAGGGGAAACCTGATCAGAACCCTTAATGAATTAGGGCTCCACCGCAGCCTGATGCTTGTTTTACAGCTGCAAAGCCTGATGGGATATGGAGATTTTTATCTGAACAGGACACGGCTGAACCACAGAATTAAATAAGGGGAGGGGGTTAACACGATCCTGTTCAAACCTATTTGGCATTTCCGCAAATAGATGGCCGTGACAGTGCAGAAATGTGATTAACAGTCGATTTCTGCTATTTTTACTAGCAGTTTAGAGCTATTTAAGGAAGTCACTCTGAGGCACTTAAAAGCTCACAGTATGGTAATCAACAGTTTTTTTTTGTTTTTTTATGGTTCTAAAAATTGTCGAGGCTGGACCGAGAAGAGAAACTCAAGCCTACCTATCAAGCAGCTACAGCCATTGTTGTTATCGTGAATAATAAAATGGAATGGAATGAATTGAAATGTGAAATATTTTTGAGGACAGAATTCACAACACAAGGTAAAAAGTGGTGTTTCCTAAGTCAACAAACACCTCTGAGCTAACTAGCTGAGCCATTATCATGCTAATGGGGTGCTAAATGGCATTAGCTTATCTAGACAGCTAGTTCTGCCTGAACCAAACTTGCCAATACTTCAAAAAAACAATTATATTAAAATTCTCATTGTAAACTGAATGTATTAAATTTAATTGTAAGCCATAACAGCGCTCCACTCTGGCTACCAATTATAGCGGCAGCCATTATACTGTGGATAATGTGGAAAATGGGCAAAATGTCACATTAGCCAATCAGAAAAAAGGCATAAATATTTTGCCTAGTTCAGATCGGAGTTCCATTTTTGGTCTATAGTTCTGTGGACTGAACAATGCAGCCTTCCAGCTCTCCTTTGGTGATGGGTGGGTATGGTTATTGGGGTATTAGGGGAAGATTTATAAATGGGGCCCACCTTCCTGCCCTTCTAAAAGGAGAGCACTGGGACAGAATTGCAACACTACACTGCAAAAAACTAAAAATAAATCTCAACAAGTATTTTGGGACTTATACTGAGGCACATTCCAATCGCAAATTTTTCTCCTCTCTTTTCCTTGCTCAACCCATTACATGTTTCTTCTAGGAACTAGAAGTAGAAGTTAGGAACACCCAGTTAGAACTTCAGCAAGGAAAGCGTGATCCACCTCTCCCTCTCACCTCTCTACCTCCTGAGGACCTGCCACGTCTGTAACTGACGTTTGAAGGAGCAAGGACATTCCAATTTCCTAGTCTTCACTTTTTCTAGCCTCTTTTTCTAACCTCTCCCAATGGGTGGAGCTAGGGGTAGAAAAAGGAGCAAGGGTGGGAGGAAAAAAGGGATTGGAATGAGCCCTTAATCATATTTTCAAAAAACCTTTTGCTAAATAAGACAAAAATATTGCCAATGAGGTAAGTTTCAAGATTTGCCAATGGGAGGACATTTCACTTGTCAAGCAAACAAGCCAACATTTTCTACTTGAGAGGAAAAAAAGATGCTAAAACAAACATTTTTTGCAGTGTACTTCAGCAACAAATGCAGGGAGTGTCCAAGTCCCGGATGAACACAGGGAGCCTTGAAGGGCAGACTGCCTGGCAGCAGCAGGGCAGCCTGCCTTGAATTATCCCTAAAAGAGATAATTCACTTTTCCTATAAACGAGCCTACGTGCGCGAAACAACAGCGAGACTTCACGTGTCAAGCATCCGCTATGTAAACACTTCAATTACTCACGTCTAAAGCAATAAGAATCCCCAAACACACACGCACGCGTGCACAGACACACACACACACACACACACACACACACACACACACACAACCACACCACAGTCAATCTGCATTTATATGCTTTTATGTTTCACTTAGGACCGGGCCTCTGTGCTATCGAGCACGCGGCTGGAGGGCTAGCGCTTTTGGCGGCGGCTCTTTTACAGAGAATTGATGCAGCCCTTCAGCACTCACAACACTTCCCCACATTGACTCGCTGCAAGAGACCATCACAACACGCATCGATTTTTCCCTTCTGCTGCACTCTTTCCACCCCCGCCCTCCCTCCCTCCCTCTCTCCTCTTCCAGCTCTCCCTCTCCTCCCCTCCCCTCTCTCTCTCTCTCTCTCTCTCTCAGGTTCCCCCTCCCCCCTTATTTCCTTAATTGCAGCTTCCCTCCGAGTCGGGGCGGCGGATCAATTGGGGGCGAGCTCTGCGGAAGGACCCGGAGGTTTGAGCGCCATCGATCGGCCGCCCGGCGGGAGAGGCTCCTCGCTCACCTTCCCCAGGCTCCGGGACCCCGCCTCCACGTTAGCGGTCGCCGCCTCCACGTTGTCCTCGATGGTGTCGATCTGGGCCTGTTGGGACTGAGAGATGATGGGAGTTACACACTGCCGGGAGACGGCACACACACACTCACACACGCTTAACGCCCGTAGTCAGGGGCTCCGCAGGCAACTGCGATCACCAGCCTGCGCCAGGGATCCCGGTGGCAGTCTACTTAACACGCATGCCGTCTTCTTCTTAACCACTGCTTCCCGTTCCTCGGGGCTGTCTCTGACACAGCCCCTCTGTAACGCCTATCACAGTTGGCCCGGCGGGATTCACCAACCCGGACCGCCGCCATTTTGAAGGACTCCCACATTCGGGGGGGGGGGGGCTATTTTTTACAGCCATTCTGAAGGTGCGCCTGTTGACCGACGTACGGACTTGGCCGATAAGCGAGAACCGCAGGGTAAACGGCGGCGTTATCTCGCCCGGCGCGGCTCGCGTGCCGATAAAGAGGCAGGCTCCGTCTGCCGCCGGGGCGAAAGCGTTAAAGGGGAAGAGCCGGGCTCGGGGGGCAGGAAGGCCGGGGCGAGTGCACGGGAGGGCTTATGAAAAATTCAGACGGTGGCAGCTGCCTCTCGCTTTGTGCCTGGGCCGTGTCAGTGTGAGTTCACAGCGGCCCGCTCCCCTGGTCATTAGGAGCCGCTGTTAAATCTGGCTTTAAAGAACCCCCCTCCTGCTTCAGCCCCACGCCCCCCTACCAGCTCACGAGAAGGTGGGAAGGTGGTGAGGTGGGGGAGGGAGGGAGGGAGGGGTGGAGGAGGAGGAGTAAGGAGGGGTGTTCGGAACCACAAAGGCAGAAACAGGGACCAGGTACGCGGTCAGGAGGTGCACGAGCCACCCCGCCCTGCTCTGGCCTGCTTCCCCTTGACCCTCGAGGTTTGGAGGGAGGGAGGGAGGGAGGGTATTTCTCTGGCCGCACTCAGGGGGATTAGTGAGGTCAGTGTGCGGCCGCTCGGTGCCCCGCCGGGCTCGCTCTGGCTGTTCATTTAGACACGTCTTTATTGTTCCGCAATAATAACCCGTCCGTCACTCCCACCTGTGCCTTGTTATCACCGCGCCTGTCTGACGCTGAGGCATCGCAGCACTGACTGTTTACCCTGTCGGTGGGGAGAGGAGCAGGGTATTACTACCCCAGAGAACGCTCACACACACAGTGCAGGCAAACATCCTCATGGGACACACACACACACGGACACACAAACGGATACACAGACACACACACGCAAATACACATGCATATGCACAAACACAAACATGTACAATCTCTCTTTGTAACTAGCATTCTTGTTCTCAAACACAAACATATGCACACACAGGGCTATTTTTTCATTTTGTCTTTTATTTATGTTTTAGTTTCTACTCCACTTTAGTTTAATTCCAATTTAATGTGTGTTGTTTTAGTTTTTCAATGTGTTCCAGTTTTATTTTGAGTTTTTCCAACGTATTGGTTCTTAATTTTAGTTTCACTAATTTAATACTTTTGCCCTTTTATATGCCATATACTCCACCAGGCACAGAAAACAACACAAACGGTCTGATCTTGTAGTATCGCCAGCTGCACCTGTGACAGCGGCGCTGCCTCTCACATTATAAGCGCTGGTCTAGCACTCAATCAAAGAGCACACAATCAAAGGGAAAAAGTAAACGACTGAACGCACGTGGAACGAGGGAGGAGCAACGAAACGAGCCAAGGCTGACAGCAAGTGCAGTCACGCACCTGGAAGCAATCGACCCTGCTCAATACCACATGAGAAGAGCTAGCTAACGTTTGCCAACATATTGAAACTTTTTTCTGTTCGCCACAAACGTTAGCTATCAGTTTGAAAAGGTAGTGCTCGGCGAACAAAAAAAGTTGACAACAATTTGGCTGTTATAATACACTTTAATCGATGCAATATTTGTCCTTACCTTTAAAAATAAATCGCAGGCAAGAGACGAATCCGCTAACTGGCACGGGTCGCATCCGTTCGTATTAAAAAGGCGTCGGTGGTGAACTAAATGGAATGTTAATTTAACACCGTTCAACGGTAATTGTTAAAATCAGTGTTGCTGCCTTGGATGCACGTCAGCTGCCTCAGTTGGGTGAAATGGTTCTAGCTACCAATTCTCTCCAGTAACCGGTGATGCCCGGAGCTCACCGGTTACTCTCCTTGGACCGGCCAGCAAGCCCTCCCTTGTTCTGGAAGGCAATCCCGTCACCACCTTTCAGCGCTGGAAGAGAAAACCCTCACCCCCTCTGACCAACACCATCGACCCCACACAAAACCCCTACACGGCCCCAAGGAGCACGTCCACTCCCCTCCCCTCAGTCAAGCCCTCTCCATAAATGCCCTTCTGGAGTTTTCTGCATAAATACCCTCCTGGCTATTTTTGTTCCGCTACACAACATAATCACGTTCAACAGAAAAAGGGTCATTTTATTTGTGTTCATTCATACCTTCTCAACCTGATGAAAATCGAAAAAATAATCGTGCCAATTTTTATTTTGTTGTAGTTAGTTTTGGAACGGCACAGTATAGTTTGTTAATTTCACTTTTTTCCACAATCTCTAATTTGTTTTTATTTCAGTTTACGAAAATTCATTTTATTTTGTTAACCAAGGTTACCTTGACACACACACATGACCACCTTTCTTGCTCTGAAACGAAGACACACACACACCTCTGTCCTTACATTTCTCATTCTCAAACAGGCACACACGGTCTCTTTGCCTCTAATTTCTCTCCACACGTGAGCATGCAATTCCCAATTCTTCTCCCGTTCTTTACCTCCCTGAACAACATCATCCTGTCTTTCACCGTCTCCCCCCAGGACATGACTGCTCACAACAGAGGGCTAATCAGTCCTGTCTTTAACCTGGCACCCGTCTCCGGGGGGACACAGCCCGGCAACCAACCTGCCCCTAAAAGAGGGCCGGAGGGACTGGGGGGTGGGGATAGGAGGGGCAGCAGTGTGTGTGTGAGGGGGAGCACATGAGCTTCCAATTACAGAGAAAGAGGAGGCCTGGATATGACTATACATCCATCCATAACACCACTGAAGGTTAGACTTACAACGTTCAGAAGTGGCTGTATACATCCATCCATAACACCACTGAAGGTTAGACTTACAACGTTCAGAAGTGGCTGTATACATCCGTCCATAATACCACTGAAGGTTAGACTTACAACGTTCAGAAGTGGCTGTATACATCCGTCCATAATACCACTGAAGGTTAGACTTACAACGTTCAGAAGTGGCTGTATACATCCATCCATAACACCACTGAAGGTTAGACTTACAACGTTCAGAAGTGGCTGTATACATCCATTCATAACACCACTGAAGGTTAGACTTACAACGTTCAGAAGTGACTGTATACATCCGTCCATAATGCCATTGGCAGTTACATTTATAGAAGTTCTTCAGGAGAAGGTATGAACCAATTTTCAAGCCAGGACCAGCCAGCGGGCCAGCCAGCCATTTTGAAGACCAGAAGTCCACACACCACAGCCATGGTGGCTGCACAGGAACCTTGTCGAGCGAAGGCAGACGTACGTCGGCCGGAAACGGGGTGCCGGCATGTTCCGGTGCGTTGCCGAGCTCAGGTGAGAAGGTTTATTAAAAGCAATGCTTTACCGAGGGCCGCCATAATGGGCGTTATCACGAGCGTCATTACCCCGGCGTCCCCATTAATCCCGGCTTGTTAGCAGCTGCGGGGCTGAGCGCCCTGTCATGTCAGCCAGGCTCCCTGCTCAATCACCCCGCGCCCTGGCAGGCAGGCAGGACTTGATGAGATTCTCCGATCGATACCGGCACCGGGGGCTCGGCCGAGACGGACTGGGATCTCTCCCCCCTCCTCCCGACGCCTTTCCCAGGCCCTTAGCGTTCCTGTCACCGGGATGCGTCCAAGTGATGGACCCCTACGCCCCCCCCCCCCACTGACCGACACCGAGCCCACCCCACCCCCCTGCTGCGGAGTGCGCTCCAGGCCCGAAGACGAGGGGCTATTACCCAGAGTTAATGGTGATCGATACTCACATGGACCAGCGCGGAGAACTCGTTCACCAGGCCGTTCAGATCCAGTAGGTCCTGGGCATGGAACCAGAGACAGAGGGGGTTAATATTGGGGGGGGGGGGGGGAGGTGGCAAGAGGGATAATCACAAACCGTCCTGCAGCACTCAAAGCAAAAAAGCAAACCCCAAATCGAACAAAGAGCTAGAACACATACATAACCCCAATATATATAATCGAGAAAACTAATGTTCGGTGTCTAACATGACCTGTCAAACGATCGCACTTTTGACCCCTGAAGGTTTAGTCGCACTTGACAGGCTCTTTCAGAGATATGCTCGTTCAAGGAAAGCTCATCGGCACATACACACACGCACACACATGCACAGACACACAAACACACACTCACACACACTTGCACACACACATACACACACAGGGGCATACCCCAAGCCCAGCAAAGGGCAGTTTACCTCCTCCAGGGTCTCCCAGGACTCTGATGCGCTCTGGTCTTGGGGGATGTCGGGTAGGGGAATGTGGGTTTGAGCCAGGAGCAGTTCCTCTCCCTCCCCGGCACTGGAGAAAGCATCCGAGTCTGAAGAAGAGATAAACTCTCCCCTTCAGTCGCCGTGGCCGCCCTCCGTGTTTAATGCCCTGGCCCTGACCTCACGGTGCGGTGTGACGGGTACCTGGTGCATGATGGGAGTGTGAGGGCCCCGGGGGGTCAGTCTGCGGGGGGTCCAGGGGTGCAGGGGCCTCCGCGTGCAGCTGCAGGAAGTCCCGGACGGCCGCTGCAGCGCGCTCTTTGATTGGCTGCACCAGCGTCTGCAGGGCGGCGACGTCCTCCCTCCGCACACGCCCACACAGCTTCTCCATCTCCCGCATGTTCGCCCGCAGCTGCTGCAGCACACCACAGGGGGGCGCATGACCGTCAGCCACACTCACTTACACTCTCACTTACACTCTCACACACTCACTTACACTCTCACTCACTTACACTCTCACACACTCACTTACACTCTCACTTACACTCTCACACACTCACTTACACTCTCACACACTCACTTACACTCTCACACACTCACTTACACTCTCACACACTCACTTACACTCTCACTCACTTACACTCTCACTTACACTCACTCACACTCTCACTTACACTCTCACACACTCACTTACACTCTCACTTACACTCTCACTCACTCACTTACACACTCACTTACACTCACTCACACTCTCACTTACACTCTCACACACTCACTTACACTCTCACTTACACTCTCACTCACTCACTTACACACTCACTTACACTCACTCACACTCTCACTTACACTCTCACACACTCACTTACACTCTCACTTACACTCTCACACACTCACTCACACTCACTCACACTCTCACTTACACTCTCACTTACACACTCACTTACACTCTCACACACTCACTTACACTCTCACTTACACTCTCACACACTCACTTACACTCTCACTTACACTCTCACACACTCACTTACACTCTCACACACTCACTTACACACTCACTTACACACTCACTCACACTCACTCACACTCTCACTTACACTCTCACTTACACACTCACTTACACTCTCACATACTCACTTACACTCTCACTTACACTCTCACACACTCACTTACACTCTCACTTACACTCTCACTTACACTCTCACACACTCACTTACACTCTCACACTCTCACTTACACTCTCACACACTCACTTACACACTCACTCACACTCTCACACACTCACTTACACACTCACTCACACTCACTCACACACTCACTTACACTCTCACTTACACTCTCACACACTCACTTACACACTCACTCACACTCACTTACACTCTCACTTACACACTCACTTACACTCTCACACACTCACTCACACACTCTCTTACACTCTCACACACTCACTCACACACTCACTCACACTCTCACTTACACACTCACTCACACTCTCACTTACACACTCACTCACACTCTCACTTACACACTCACTTACACACTCACACTCACTCACACACTCACTCACACTCACTCACACTCTCACTTACACTCTCACTTACACACTCACTTACACTCTCACACACTCACTCACACACTCTCTTACACTCTCACACTCTCACTTACACTCACTTACACTCTCACTTACACTCTCACTTACACTCACTCACACTCTCACTTACACACTCACTTACACACTCACACTCTCACACACTCACTTACACACTCACTCAATTACACTCACTTACACTCTCACTTACACTCTCACACACTCACTTACACTCTCACTTACACTCTCACACACTCACTTACACACTCACTCACACTCACTCACACTCTCACTTACACTCTCACTTACACACTCACTTACACTCTCACACACTCACTCACACACTCTCTTACACTCTCACACACTCACTTACACTCTCACACACTCACTCACACACTCACTCACACTCTCACTTACACACTCACTCACACTCTCACTTACACACTCACTCACACTCTCACTTACACACTCACTTACACACTCACACACACACTCACACACTCACTCACACTCACTCACACTCTCACTTACACACTCACTTACACTCTCACACACTCACTCACACACTCTCTTACACTCTCACACTCTCACTTACACTCACTTACACTCTCACTTACACTCTCACTTACACACTCACTCACACTCTCACTTACACACTCACTTACACACTCACACACTCACTCACACACTCACTTACACTCTCACACACTCACTTACACACTCACTCAATTACACTCACTTACACTCTCACTTACACTCTCACACACTCACTTACACTCTCACTTACACTCTCACACACTCACTTACACACTCACTCACACTCACTCACACTCTCACTTACACTCTCACTTACACACTCACTCACACTCACTCACACTCTCACTTACACTCTCACTTACACACTCACTTACACTCTCACTTACACTCTCACACACTCACTCACACACTCTCTTACACTCTCACACACTCACTTACACTCTCACACACTCACTCACACACTCACTCACACTCTCACTTACACTCACTTACACTCTCACTTACACACTCACTCAATTACACACTCACTCACTCTCACTTACACTCACACTTACACACTCACTTACACTCTCACACACTCACACACTCACACACTCACACACTCACACACTCACACACTCACACACACACTCACTTACACTCTCACATACTCACTTACACTCTCACACACTCACTTACACACTCAAACTCTCACACTCACTCACACACTCACTCACACACTCACTTACACACTCACTCACACACTCACTCACACACTCACTTACACACTCACTCACACACTCACTCACACACTCACTCACACACTCACTCACATACACACTCAGCTCAGTCATACTCTCACACACTCACTTACACTCCCACTTACACTCTCACACACTCACTTACACACTCAGCTCAGTCACACACTCACTTACACACTCAGCTCAGTCACACACTCACTCACACTCTCACTTACACTCTCACACACTCACTCACACGCTCAGCTCAGTCACACACTCACTTACACACTCAGCTCAGTCACACACTCACTCACACTCTCACTTACACTCACACACTCACTCACACACTCACACACTCACTTACACTCTCACTTACACACTCACTTACACACTCACTTACACTCTGACACACTCACTCACACACACACTCACTTACACACTCACTCACACACTCACTCACACACTCACTCACATACACACTCAGCTCAGTCATACTCTCACACACTCACTTACACTCCCACTTACACTCTCACACACTCACTTACACACTCAGCTCAGTCACACACTCACTCACACTCTCACTTACACTCTCACACACTCACTCACACTCTCACTTACACTCTCACACACTCACTCACACACTCAGCTCAGTCACACACTCACTTACACACTCAGCTCAGTCACACACTCACTCACACTCTCACTTACACTCACACACTCACTTACACACTCACTCACACTCTCACACACTCACTTACACTCTCACTTACACACTCACTTACACACTCACTTACACACTCACTTACACTCTGACACACTCACTCACACACACACTCACTTACACTCTCACACACTCACTCACACTCACTCACACACTCACTTACACTCTCACACACTCTCTCACACTCTCACTTACACTCTCACACACACTCACTTACACACTCACTCACACTCTCACTTACACTCTCACACACTCACTTACACACTCACTTAAACTCTCACACACTCACTCACACACTCACTTACACACTCACACACACAGCCCAGTCACACACTCACTTACACACTCAGCTCAGTCACACTCTCACACACTCACTTACACACTCACTTACACTCTGACACACTCACTCACACACACACTCACTTACACTCTCACACACTCACTCACACTCACTCACACACTCACTCACACACTCACTTACACTCTCACACACTCTCTCACACTCTCACTTACACTCTCACACACACTCACTTACACACTCACTCACACTCTCACTTACACTCTCACACACTCACTTACACACTCACTTAAACTCTCACACACTCACTCACACACTCACTTACACACTCACACACACAGCCCAGTCACACACTCACTTACACACTCAGCTCAGTCACACTCTCACACACTCACTTACACTCTCACTTACACACTCACTTACACTCTCACACACTCACTTACACACTCAGCTCAGTCACACACTCACTTACACTCAGCTCAGTCACACACTCACTCACACTCTCACTTACACACTCACTTACACACTCACACCCACTCTCACTTACACTCTCAGTTCAGCCACACACTCACTTACACACTCAGTTCAGTAACACACTCACTTACACACTCAGTTCAGCCACACACTCACTTACACACTCAGTTCAGCCACACACTCACTTACACACTCAGTTCAGCCACACACTCACTTACGCACTTAGTTCAGTCACACTCACTTACACACTCACTTACACACTCAGTTCAGCCACACACTCACTTACACACTCAGTTCAGTCACACACTCACTTACACACTCAGTTCAGCCACACACTCACTTACACACTCAGTTCAGCCACACACTCACTTACACACTCAGTTCAGCCACACACTCACTTACACACTCAGTTCAGCCACACACTCACTTACACACTCAGTTCAGCCACACACTCACTCACACACTCAGTTGAGTCACACACTCACTTACACACTCAGTTCAGTCACACACTCAGTCACACACTCAGTTCAGTCACACACTCACTTACACACTAACACACAGAAACTCATGTCCCAAATAGGTTACAAAAATGAATTTCCGTGTGTTAGAAGAAAATGATACTCCCTCCATTGGTAAAGGTCGACTGACAGATTGTTGGCCCAAATCTCAAATGTGCACGTAATCCCTTCACCTTGACAGGCAGCAATACACTGATATGACAGTACATTACTTATGTACTCAGCTCACCGCCTTATTCCGGAGCAAGTAGCACAGCTAATATTCATTTATACAGCTGGATGTTTTACTCATGGTTAAGCATCTTGTGCTTTACTTCTCTTCAAGGTTACATGCAGGGTTTAATATTTTCCTGAAAATGTATCATTTGAAATACTGGGAACAAAAAACATTCAGTTTTTCCAAAACAATTGCCAAAAGTGGTATTCAAAGTTTACATTATGAAATGTATAGGGAAAGTATTTTAAAAGTTGAGTGTTAGCACCCAGCTTCTCTCAGCGGAATTAACAATGCAGGAAGTCACGCAAGTCAACAAACACTTACTAGAGAAAATAAAGTCTATTGAATGTAATCTTGCCTCAGCAGGAAGATCACTGAAACAGTTTGCGGTACAGCAACCTTCAACACACTGGTCGTGCGGCCTGGCTTCAGTACACTCAGAGGCCTTGACACACATCGTGAGGTCCTCTTTCTTAGATGGTGAGTTTTGTTCATCAACATCACATGCATAACTATGCACACTGAACAAACCTGAACCCAACAGTAGGTACAAATGGAACTATTTATGCGCTTATAACCGGGGCACTCAATCAGAAATTAGTGTTAGGGTGTGGTTTGACTAACCAGAATAAACAGTATGCTGTTATTATCGGAAAGCTTACAAAGTTATCCACAATTACTCAATACGTTTCGTCCAAAATAAAATAAAATTTTTCTGTCCTTAAACTGTAATTTGCAAAAAAAAACAAATTATATGCTCTATGGTAGACACTTCTTCACGCTAAAAGGGCGAGGTCAGAAAGTGACGACCTCAGACAAAATGCCCCCAATCCCAAACCTATAGTCATCCCAAATATATCAAGTCAGGGCCACCCCTCAAGTTCTGCAGATCCTCTGCTGACAACACAGTTCCTATACTGGGTATGACTGACGTCAGCTGATTCACATTACCATTGAAAGAAAGACTGAAGGGATTGATTTCTGGAGAACTGAAAGAAAACTGCTCCACAGCAGCTGGGTTGGGCGTGAGGTAAGAATGCATTCATTATGGCCCCTTTTCCCTGCCTCTGGGCCTGGTTCTGTTGGAAGACTGGCTATTATCACACACAGCTGGTGAGCGCCTGTGCTTTCCGTGTGTCGCCATCGTCACTCTTTATTTCTCGGCCACAACAGCTGGCATTGTTCGTTTAGTCTGTGACGTCGGGGAAGGACCAAGAAACCAGAGGCAAAATGTTAAAACAAAACTCACTATAAAACACACAGTTTAACTTCAGTGACTGCACCGTTTCTGCTACGTTGCTCTAATAAGATTTGCAATATCTAATGAAATGCATGTATTTTTTTCGGAAATCTTTTATGGCAAGTCCCATTTCCTGGCCTAAACCCCTAGTTAAGCATTCCACACCTTATTCTCTCAATGGTGCAATAGCAAAGGTCATAACCCCTGGGATTTAAATCCGTAACCTATCGAACCTGACCCACTACTACTAGGCTACGTTACGCTACCATGCCCTGATGTTCGGTATCGCCGCTGTGTTTCTGAATCTCGCCTTGCCTGCGCACACGCGCACTGTCCTCAGAGGGGCGAGGCAGCATGCTGGGAGAACAGAACGGGCCGGCGTGGATGCGCCGAAGCCGAGCGAACGCGTACACTTAGCACTCAATGCTAATCCAGGCTGCGGTGTGGAACAGAGCGTTCCCTAGCTGGAGACCCCCTTGGCAGAGAGCGTATGTGTGACTGCTGGTGTCAGGCAGATGGGAAGCAGCGCTCCTGAGGGCAGGGCCCCGGGGGTCTCCCCCCGGTAAACGCGCAGTCGGCAGCGCTGTTCTGCTTCGGGGCGACAGGGGGGGATTAAAAAAATCACCAACACAGCCTGAGGCTCCGCGTGCGAAGAGGAGGCAGGGAGGGGTCAGAGGTCAAGAGGCTGCCAATAGAAGGGTCCCACCGCTCCGTCCTAATTACAGGCACTGAATAAACATGCGGAGCAACGCAATTAAACTTGTAAAGACTGGATTAGAGCTGAGCCACTGCTGTAATGGGGCAGACACCTGCTCATCGGCACACTAATGTCCTGTTCAGTCACACACAATCTCCCTCTAATACACACAATCTCCTTCTAATACACACACACATAATCTCCCTCTAATGCACACACACACACACACACACAATCTCCCTCTAATACACACAATCTCCTTCTAATACACACACATACAATCTCCCTCTAATGCGCACACACACACACACAATCTCCCTCTAATACACACAATCTCCTTCTAATACACACACATGCAATCTCCCTCTAATGCGCACACACACACACAATCTCCCTCCAATACACACACAATCTCCCTCTAATACACACACACACAATATCCCTCCAATACACACACACACACACACACACACACACACACAATCTCCCTCTAATACACACACACACAATCTCCCTCTAATACACACACACAATCTCCCTCTCATATACACACACACACACAATCTCCCTCTAATACACACACACACACACACACACAAAATATCTCTCTGACACACACACAATTTCCCTCTAATATACACCGACATACAGTGCATCCGGAAAGTATTCACAGCGCTTCACTTTTCCCACATTTTGTTGTTACACCTTTTTCCAAAATTGAATAAATTCATTTTTTTCCTCAAAATTCTACACACAACACCCCATAATGACAACATGAAAGAAGTTTTTTTTGAAATTTGTGCAAATTTATTAAAAATTAAAAACTAAGAAATCACATGTACATAAGTATTCACAGCCTTTGCTCAATACTTTGTTGATGCACCTTTGGCAGCAATTACAGCCTCAAGTCTTTTTGAATATGATGCCACAAGCTTGGCACACCTATCTTTGGGCAGTTTCACCCATTCCTCTTTGCAGCACCTCTCAAACTCCATCAGGTTGGATGGGGAGCGTCGGTGCACAGCCATTTTCACATCTCTCCAGAGATGTTCAATCGGATTCAAGTCTGGGCTCTGGCTGGGCCACTCAAGGACATTCACAGAGTTGTCCTGAAGCCACTCCTTTGATATCTTGGCTATGTGCTTAGGGTCGTTGTCCTGCTGAAAGATGAACCGTCGCCCCAGTCTGAGGTCAAGAGCGCTCTGGAGCAGGTTTTCATCCAGGATGTCTCTGTACATTGCTGCATTCATCTTTCCCTCAATCCTGACTAGTCTCCCAGTTCCTGCCGCTGAAAAACATCCCCACAGCATGATTCACTGTAGGAATGGTATTGGCCAGGTGATGAGCGGTGCCTGGTTTCCTCCAAACATGACGCCTGGCATTCACACCAAAGAGTTCAATCTTTGTCTCAAACTCCAGGCGGGCTGCCATGTGCCTTTTACTAAGGAGTGGCTTCCGTCTGGCCACTCTACCATACAGGCCTGATTGGTGGATTGCTGCAGAGATGGTTGTCCTTCTGGAAGGTTCTCCTCTCTCCACAGAGGAACGCTGGAGCTCTGACAGAGTGACCATCGGGTTCTTGGTCACCTCCCTGACTAAGGCCCTTCTCCCCCGATTGCTCAGTTTAGACGGGCGGCCAGCTCTAGGAAGAGTTCTGGTGGTTCCGAACTTCTTCCATTTACTGATGATGGAGGCCACTGTGCTCATTGGGACCTTCAAAGCAGAAGACAATCCTGTCTCGGAGGTCTACAGACAATTCCTTTGACTTCATGCTTGGTTTGTGCTCCGACATGCACTGTCAACGGTGGGACCTTATATAGACACGTGTGTGCCTTTCCAAATCATGTCCAATCAACTGAATTTACCACAGTTGGACTCCAATTAAGTTGTAGAAACATCTTAAGGTTGATCAGAGGAAACAGGAGGCAACCGGGCTCAATTTTGAGCTTCATGGCAAAGGCTGTGAATACTTCTTAGTTTTCTTAGTTTTAAATTTTTAATAAATTTGCACAAATTAAAAAAAAAAACTTCTTTCATGTTGTCATTATGGGGTGTTGTGTGTAGAATTTTGAGGAAAAAAATTAATTTATTCCATTTTGGAATAAGGCTGTAACATAACAAAATGTGGGAAAAGTGAAGCGCTGTGAATACTTTCCGGATGCACTGTATATTTCTCTCACACACACACACACACACACACAATCTCCCTCTAATACACACCCACACACACACACAATATCTCTCTCTACTACACACCCACACACAATATCTCTATGACACACACAAAAATTCCCTCTAATACACACCCACACACAAAATCTCCCTCTAATATATATATATATATATATATATATATATATATACACCCACACACACATACACAATCTCTCACACACACAGTCTCCCTCTAATAAACACACACAAACACAAACACACGCACAGACAGAAAGACTTGCACACACTTGCATACACGCACCTCTGTCCTCACATTTCTCACTCTGAAACACACACACAAGCATACAGTCTCCAAATTCATGTCCTAATTGTGGTTTTATGCTAAATGCAAACATGGCTCAGTGTAAACTGGCTTAGATATGATGTGGAGACTTGGCTTATTTAGGCAAAAGTTCTATCCTACAACAGGTCACAGTGCAGTACAAACTGAGATTCTGGGACCCCCAATTAAGAGACTTTGAAGATGTCTTAACTGTATGTGAAAGATCTGTTTCATTGGGCACACAGTGAGCGGTCAGTGGGGATGGGCTGGAGAAAATGATTTAAGCTTTAACTACAGAAGGCCTCAAGTGCAACACCTTCAGTCCTTCATATATAAATATGACCTTTGCAGGGACTAGTAGTGTAGGACATTCAAACACACAGAAGCTAGCAGAAAAGGCAGTAGAAATGTAAACACAATGACTAACAAACGCCTCGTCCTGCTCTGGAACCGTTGCAAGAAGGTAGAGGTGGGAGTTGTTTTGCGTTCTCAGACTGCTGTGCTGTTTGAAGTCAGAAGCAGGTGGTTTGGCAGGGGCTGAGGAAGAGATGGCTCAGAGCAAACGTCGCGTTCACAGCTCACGTCAATCAGTGGGAGACAGACACATCGCCTCGGGGTTCTGAAACAGCAGGGACACTAAACCGGAGAGGGGACGTCTGGCTGCAGGCGTTACTCATCGTCTAGAGAGGTGGGTAGGCTCTGAAATAGCGCAGCAGACATGTTAATGCCGAGCGCCAACGGACGTCGACGGCACAGATCGGACTTCGCATCCGGGAGTGCCACTGGGGGAGCCCACGAGTCGTCCCCGCTGCCCAAGACCCAAGCGCATCTCAGCCCACTTCACTGCCATTCTCCAACTGAACACGTTGCGTTTTATTGCAAACGCTTTTAACCCCTTTCTCTGGTCTGCAGACAGCGGTTATTGAAGAGATTTATGAAAGCTACATTACGCGGCAGGAGAGCCGAGCCAAGCCAAAGTGCAGATTCTCTCATGTCCATGGTGTGGTGACCTGTTTCACGGTACAACACCATCGAGAGCCTTCAGTCTTTCTGAAATCATGCTCTGGTCGATTGGCTGCCTAGAGTCTGTCTGTAATTCTCCTCTGCTCGATTGGGTGCCTAGAGTCTGTCTGTAATTCTCCTCTGGTGCAGCGGGTGCCTAGAGTCTGTCTGTAATTCTCCTCTGCTCGATTGGGTGCCTACTGACTGTCTGTAATTCTCCTCTGGTGCATCGGGTGCCTAGAGTCTGTCTGTAACAGTCCAATGCAGACTGTGTGAAAATGTGAAAAGCTGTGTTTCAGAGGGGGAATTAATCAAGAGCTTCGCTGCAGAGGGCCAGGCCTGAGAAAAAAAGAATAATTTAAAATTAATGATAAAACGGAGAGAAACTTTAATAAACCATGTTCTAGCTGTCGATACAGCAGACACGGCCAGTTCAGCGCGTGCTTTCGTGAAGCTAACCTGAACGATCTGCTAGGGGCAGGGCCTAAAGGTTGAAGAACAATCCCGTGACACTTTCCCCCCTACGCTCTCGCCCATCCCGAGAGAGAGAGGGGACATCAGAGACAGAGCGTGCCAGCGGACCGGCGGTTTGTGTAGCGCGGCCGATTAAAAACCGGCCGAAGATAGCGTCTGTGTAATTAACTCCTCGCTCTGCCCTGACACATCAAGAGCCCGCCTCGGATCACAAAGCTCTTGCGCGCTTTAATCTCCTCTACACTTTAATTACCTGACTCTGATCCCATTCCCCGTCTGCTCCCATTGATCCTCCCCCTCCGCCCCGCACCCCCCGAAACGCGACCCTGCCCGCGGCTACATTTTGGCATTGCGCAGGCAGCGATTCGCCGGGTCAAAGGTCAATCAAAAGTCATCGCATTTGCGACGCGTACGATTCGTGCGCTACTCGGCCCTGGTTCACAGTGCCTTCGGGTGTTCCCTTAATTCAGGCACCCTACAGGAATTTCATCTGTATGTCCATGGGCTTCTGCTGCAAGGCTTCATGCAGGACGTATGTACAGGATGTATGTACAGCCTCAGAGGGTTGCGGCACTCCCTGCACGGGTGCCAATGTCAAAGTGATCGAGCAAAAAAAGGTCCCATATTGTGGAAAATGAAGTTGAAGGTGCTATAAAACACAGTTAATGTATCAAATCCACACAATCCGTATGAACAAAATGTGCATGTAAACAAGCCGTTTGAACTTTGGTGAAGTTATGACATCACAACAATACGCTCATTTGCTTCAGCACGGCCCACCTTGAAGCCGGAACGAATCCAAACGCTCGGTACAGACAGTTTTCAGTTCAGTAGTGCTAGACAGCCAATCAGAACAGAGGTCCATTGATGTCAATGAGCCTTAAAGACACAGTCACTAAAGCAGCCTGTCTTTGGTAAAGCTCATGAGAGGCGATGTAAAAGATTGTTTTTGGTACTTAAAACCACAAAAATGTCTTATGGATATCAGGACCCAAAATAAAACTCTGGAAAGGTGTACAATATGGAACTTATAAGACAACTGCCGATTCCAGAATGTAGTATCCTTGAACCGGCTGACTGCAGTAATTCTTTCCCTTCTTTGTCTGCTTTTTCGTCGCCTCTCGGCGAACAGAAAGAGAAGTGTTGCCTCACGTAAAGAGAGGAGGGATGGCCGATTCAGAGCTCGAATTTGACAGACAGTGAAGTTCAGCCCGGCGGTGCCATTTCACACCGCTGTCATTCAAAGAATCTGCAGATCAACACGCAGGACCATATCGAGCAGATAATCGTCCGCTGCGATGCGACACCCGCGGATAGCCGCTTATGAATGTCGCGGCTATTCGCTAATCGATCTTTCATTGTTTTTATCAGATTCATCACCTCAGCCCCAAACCACGACAGACATCGATGCTGCTTTCAGCGGTCAATGAAAAGCAGGAAAAACCTATTTTGTCCCCGATTAGCACCTGAATGTGAAAGTATTTTAGTCAGTATTGTGGCAGTAGGAAAGGGCTCTATGTACACTGTCTCAGAACAAAACTGAATTGAAAATGTTCTCATTGCAATATGAATTGTCTAAACTATGTATCTAGCAGAGTGTGTGAACAAACAATGTGAAGTTGAGGTACTGGCTCAAAAATGCTGTAACCTTCATCAAATCAAAATAGCACCGTAATACCATGCTTATTTACAAAACAGATCTTCTGTTTTAGTTATTTCAAAATAAGACATTAAGATAACAATCGTTGTCAGCGGTAATACATGCACTATAGAACTATAGATTCTATAGAACAGGGCTGCCCAAACCAGATACTGGAGAGCTACCTTCCTAAGAAGTACACCCCAAAAAAAGACCAATGGCTAAGATGAGATATAGCGATGTCCTTTAAGATCAGACAGACAGCCACCCAGATAAGAAAGACTGGCTACAGGCAGTGGGGGGGACCAGATCAGGGTATTTGTACACTACAGAAGTGGGCTGAGAAACACAGAGCAGAACTAACAGACATGAGGGAGGCAGAGGGGCCCCACATCCTGTGAAGCAACGCCGGTCAAATTTACATCCAACTGCAGTTTAGCTAAACCGCCAGCACCCCATCTCTCCTTTTCTCGCTGTCCCTCTCTCTTTTGTTCAAACTTTATTTAGAGAGTACATTTCATACAATGGAATGTGATTTAACGTGCTTCATTGAAATTAAATACCCGCCAAACAAAAGGCAAAATAAAGTCAAATTAACAAGAAATAGAGGTATGCACAAGAGAAAGGGAATATTCTAAGATTCACTTCCTCCTTCTCTTTGACATTTACTTTCACTCCCCCTCTATTGAGCATTCACTTTCTATCCCTCTAAGATTCACTTTCGCTCTCCACAACATTCACTTTCTCTCTGTCCAACATTCACTTTCTCTCTCTCTAACAGTCACTCTTCTTTCTCTGGCTAACGTTCACTTTCTCTCCTGCCATCTCAGGTCTCCAGAGTGACACTTCAGCTCAGACAATGGCTGCCCCTGCGTCCTGCTATATTGGCATTCTTGCCTGCTACTCGACGGCTACACGGACAAGCCCACGCTTGGTGCTCCGAACATGAGAAAGCACTCTCGCCCTCCCGTGGGGGAGGAGAGACGTGGGAGGGCACCCTGGACAGAACACAGGGTATGGGAGCAAAGAAGCCACTGCACTTCCCCACCCCCAAGTGTTTGGAGAACAGGCCCACTGAAACCATTATAATGCTGCTACACTGTGGTAAAAAAAAAATCTTTCCTTGTAAATAAAGGCTGCATCAAAGTAATCCAAAGATGGGATACGAAGTCGGATTCTATAACAGACATAGAGATATAGTATTCTTTTTACTAGAACAGAATAAAAAAGGGATAGTTTATAGGTTGTAATTTTATGCATATGCAATTTAGCCTGCACATTTAAGATAGCCTACAGTGGTGTGCAAAAATGTGGGTACCCCTGGTCAAAAAGCCTCTTACAATGAATATCTAAGTGAACACAAGCAAACCTGAGTGCTAAATGGTAAAACCTTAAACATGACACATTTCTTCACATTTTCAAGCAAGATTACTTTCTATTTTAATTTTTTACAGTTTAGAAATAATACAAAAAAGGAAAAAGGCCCTGTGCAAAAGTTTGGGAACCCTGTTAGTTACTAATTTGTAACTCCTCCTCAGGCAACTATAACAGCTTGTAAATGCTTCCTGTAGTCAGCTAAGAGTCTTTCAATTCTTGCTTTTGGAATTTTTCCCCATTCTTACTGGCAGAACACCTCTTGCTCAGAAATATTCTTCAGGCTCCTAGCATGTATGGTAAGTTTGAGATCTCGCCACAGATTTTCAATAACATTCAATTTTGGTGGCCATTCCAAAACCTTCATCAGTCTTTCCTGGAGGTACTTCATGGTTGATTTCGAGGTAGGCTTTGGATCATTGGCTTGCAGGAATACCCAACCTCTCTTTAACTTCAATGTCAGGACTGACCTTCGAACATTAGCCTCTCAAATTTCTTGATATTCGGTGGAATCCATGAACAGCTAGACCTGCTACTCTTTTTTGCAGCTCTTTTGCAGTGATGTGTGGGGTCTTATGAGCATTTCTCACCAGGTCTCGGGTCATTCTATCTGAAATCTTTCTTGGTCTTTCAGATCTTGCCTTGACTTCAACTGTACCATTTATCTTCCATTTTCTAATAATGTTTCTGACAGTGGAAATAGTTAGAAACATTGAGAGGTTTTTTTTTTTGCCTAGTCTTGGTGGAAATGAACCATACTCATTCTGAAATCCTTGGACAACTGTTTACATCAACCCATGATTGTGAACACCAGACAGAACAGCCACTGTAGTTGGATACTTTAGAGGGCAAAGAATTACTTCAGAATAAAAAGTTCTGCCCTGGAATTATACTAAACGAGTAAATCACCTTGGTCTGGGCCTTAGTAATCATCTTTTTAAAAAGCATAGAATAATCCAAACTTTTGCACAGGGTCTTTTTCCTTTATCCTTTATAAACAGTAAAAAATGAAAATAAAAAGCAATCTTGTTTTAAAATTTGCAGTAATGTCTCATGTTTAGAGTGCAGGTTTGCTTTCGATCATGTACAGATTCATTGTAACAGACATTTAAACTAGGGGTGCCCAAATTTTTGCACCCCACTGTATGTGACACATTTTTTATTTTTTTGGCTCTGATTCCCAGCACATTGGATTTGAAATGAAACAGTGAACATGATGAAATGAAACAGTGAACATGATGAAGTGTAACAGTGAACATGATGAAGTGTAACAGTGAACATGATGAAGTGTAACAGTGAACATGATGAAGTGTAACAGTGTATATGATGAAGTAACAGTGAACATGATGAAGTGTAACAGCGAACATGATGAAGTTTAACAGTGAACATGATGAAGTGTAACAGTGAACATGATGAAGTGTAACAGTGAACATGATGAAGTAAAACAGTGAACATGATGAAGTGTAGACTGTCAACTTTAATCTGAGGGCATTACATTCAGATCAGCTGATCTGTGTAGGAATCTTGTATACAGCCCTTTGTATACATACCCCCCCTATTTAAGGCAAAGAAAAGTAATTGGAGAATTGACTGCCCAACAGATTCTTGACCAGCCAACTGCATGTCCTTGCATCATTAGTTCAGGTAGAAGAAAGCTAATAAAAGGTGTATAGTTGATTCTAGGAGTGGAATTTGCATTCATAATCTGCTGCTGTGTCAATACCAGTAAAGCAGGTCATCATGAGTCTGACAAATCTGAATAAATTGGTCAGACATAACCAAAATATTAAGTGAGTCAAAATCAACTGTTTCATATGGTATTAGAAAGCAAGATTGCACTGTCAACTCAGCAATAGGAAATGACTTGGTTGAGCACAGAGGACAATTGAAAATATTTAAACTGTTTGACAGATTAAGAATGTATCAAAGCTGACCATAAAGGGAAGACTATACCAACCTAACCTCAGAGGATTCACAGCTAAATGTAAAACACTGGAAAGCCTCAAGAACATAACGGCCGGGTTTGGGTTTGCTAAAAAAAAAAGGGAAATTAAAATAACTAGAGTTCTGGAACAAACTCTTATAGTCTTACAGAGCCAAAACAACAGAAATTATGTCACTGTCCCAACTATTTGTATTTAACTCTATATAGAAACAAACCACGGGGAATTGAGGGCTTATGTGACATAAAACCCCCTTTGTTCTAGTTCTTAACAACATTTCTTCATCACGCTAGCCTTCAATAAAACGAAAGAACAGGATTAAGTGTGATGGTTAAAGCCAAAGGGTTTTTCTTCAATAAGGATGGGGAAAATTATTCCTGGAAGACAACCACGCAAATCATGAGTTACTCATCACTGCACGTAAAACCTACTTTGCGTGTATTTAAATACAAACAATTATAAATACACAGAAAGTAGTACTTTATTTTCTCATTTATTTACATGTACTTATATGTGCATTACTACTTTATTTACTTGTACATAATTACCCTTTCTGTGCGTCATTACTGCTTCTTACTGCTCCTCGTGGTAGCTACATTATGCCACAGAGTAAATAACGAGACAATGTGCCGCACTCAATGCCCCTCAGAGTTGCAGTCACACTGTGGCCCACAGAGCATCCCTCTGTGTGAGCGTGTGTCATGACAGCACACGGTTTTACAGCAGAACCCTGGAGGAATGTTAGAGGCAGAGTAAGTAGTTATGAGTGAAGACTGGGTTTTCAGACAGAGACCAGAGTTGCCGCAAGCTCCCTCGTGTTGCTGGATACTACTTTCCTGCTCTCCTAGAAGTTGTGACAACACAGGCTGTCAGTAACCTGCTCAATGGGTTTTTTTTTCCGCCCTCAACAGCACCCTGAGGGCAGACGACCGCGCTTTGCTTGATTTTACAACCTAAGCGAACTCTGTTCTACCCTCTAAACTGAGTTGATCCAATAGACCTATTTCAGTTAAGATTGGCTTTCCCCAAACACCCTGGACTGAGTTCCATCCATCCATCCATTATCTGAACCCGCTTATCCTGAACAGGGTCGCAGGGGGGCTGGAGCCTATCCCAGCATACATTGGGCGAAAGGCAGGAATACACCCTGGACAGGTCGCCAGTCCATCGCAGGGCACACACACCATTCACTCACACACTCATACCTATGGGCAATTTAGACTCTCCAATCAGCCTAACATGCATGTCTTTGGACTGTGGGAGGAAACCGGAGTACCCGGAGGAAACCCACGCAGACACGGGGAGAACATGCAAACTCCGCACAGAGAGGCCCCGGCCGACGGGGATTCGAACCCAGGACCTCCTTGCTGTGAGGCGGCAGTGCTACCCACTGCACCATCCGTGCCGCCCCCTGGACTGAGTTGAAAAATGTAATTTGTTACTGTATACATTTTAAGTGAAAAAAAAAGAAATAAAAAAAGAACAGGCTAGCCTTGAACCCTGGTCTCCTGCATGAGAGACAATCAAACCACCAAACCACAACACCAAATTTACTGGGAGCCAGAGCCGCATTTTCGCTATCTGAGGCTGCTCTCTTTTAAAAATAAATTCCCCTGATTGATTAGCAAACACATACACAGGTGCGAGATTAAAACACGAGATTACCATTTTGACATAACCGTCAGCCAACAGGGCACTGCTGAGGGTAAAAATACAGCTAGCCCAGTAATCCACTGACGCAATCTATAGGGGTAACGCACCAAGCGCATGATAGCCCTGGTCTCCACGACGATGTCACATGCAAGTCAGTCTCGGCTCCCCACCTGTCCTAATCCCAGGCACATAGGCGCAGGGCCACGGTGCCCCATCAGGGTGGAGGACTGACCATTTGGGGTGAGGTGAGAAGGGGATGCTGGGAAAGAGCACATGACACCAATGACTTGGGAGCAAAATTAATAAAGGGGCGAGTCGGGCAGAGGCGCTGTTAATCAATGCTAGGCTGCTAATATGGATGTCTTGTGTTTGTCAGATCGACCGTAGCATCGGCATAGCCTCGGGGCTGCTGATTTCAATGCACGGGGGGAGGTTGGGGGTGGGGGTGGATGAGCAGGGGCGGACTGGGGGCTGCAGGTAGGGGGGGTGGGTTGGACAGAGTAAAACTGGTTATATTGCGAGCTGTGGCTCATGATTCACATACTGGTCTATGGGTAAGATGGGATACTACCTGATGCATATGCATTTAGTACAACAATGTCATTTTCAGCCATCCTTAATTCACCACAGAGAAATATCTGTCTCCAAAAGTTCAGGATTTTAGCCTGTTTCAACCAAGGGTGGCCTGCCCTGTGTCTGTCGGGGCTAGAGCGGGGCCTCATTTCACCCTGAACCCTGGGGATAATTTAACTGGAGTACTCTACATGTCACCATCACCAAGAAAAGACATGGTCAATTTGATTCAAAATATACAACGCTGAGGTTGACATGGAGTCCTCTTTAACCCCCTTCCATTTAGGGAGGCAAAGGCCAATGGCGTTAACTATGCGTTAAGGTGGGGGGATGACACATTACAATACCGGCACCCACGTTACCTCACACCTCACACCTCCCACCACGTCTTGTGGTGGCCAGTTAAGGAGTGTTTTTTAAATGCTTTGCTCAAACGCATGTGCTGGTGTGATGGGCATGCGTGAGCGTGCAGGTTTCCTGTGCGAAGCACAGAGATTCCGTTATCGTGTTTTTGGAAGGCTTTACAAACGGGAACGCACAGTACGGAACACAGTCATTGGTACATTAATTGCTTTTTTGTGACTGCAGGCCAGTGTTTCTGAAGTCTGGAGGACCCCTGTATACGCTGCTTTCAGTTCCAACCACAACTGCAAACCCAGAGTTTTAACAAGCGGTTAATCTTTCTTAATTAGGTGCTTTTCATGTCAGAGGGTTTTGTTACCCTCTTAAGCCACACTATGTAAGAAATAGCTATCCGTGCCATGAAGAATAAAAGTCCCATGTTCATATTGTTCCAGACTGCTATTACATTAAAAAACGTGCAACAAAACTAATCAATACTGATCAAACTAAAAGACTGAGAAGAACCAATTGGCTCCTAATTAGGTTGTTGAAAATGAGTTATTTCATAATTTTGAAACTTACTTTAAAACATATCAACACAATGCAGGTGTGGCAATGGATTGTTTTAGTGGCAATGTGTCCACACTTTCACCAGTTAGGAGTCTATTGAATCAAATCAGTCTGTAATTTAAACATTTAACTCTCTTTTAGTATTTGTTTGCAATATAGCAGAATGTGAATAATGGACTGTTATTCTTCTTGGCATGTATGCGTAGCTACTTCTGACATAATGTGGCATAAGATAGCAAAGAATCCCTCTAAACATGCCAAGAGTAATAAAGCTTTCTGTAATTCTGGTTGGAAGGAAAGCCAGCATACACAGAGGTGCCCTGCGACCAAACTTCAGGACCACTGCCTTGAACAATGTGGTGCCGGCCTAGGTCTATCGGTCTGGGTTCTCCGACCGGTCGTAAACCATTTGAAATACCCACAAAACTGGAAGGTGAGCTTTAACTGAAACATCCCGCACTACAGCGGCCACAGACAGGAAGAGAGAAATCATTTTCTGCCATTCTGTTTCCCTGCTTTCAACAGTGGGGTCACGTGTTGCAAATTAATTATATTATGCAAATTGTTGTTTCGCCCATTCATTCGGCGGCGGGTAATTGCGTGCTTGTTGATTAAAAAACGGCTTGCTGAGCGGGGCGCGCACTTGACTAAACCGCTGTGTCTTTGAGAAAAAGCCCTCAATCAATCACTCAAAGACGACCCTGATGCGCCACTCCTCTGTTCCGCCGTTGTACAACACTGTTGTTCATCCCTCATCTCCCTATCCTTTCACTAGCAGCCATTAACCTTGGGCAGTTCAGGTGAAATGAAGAACCCTGTAAACAAACACGTCCTGCAGCGCTTTCAAACCGCGTTCGCAAGGCCGCAGGCTGAATGTTTGTCAGATGTCGGTTAAAAACGTCAAAAGTCTGTAACCAAAGCAACGCATGCCGCCAAGCTGAAGCGTTTTTCCAAAAAACGCAAATAAGGAGTAAGGACATTCACCAAAAGTGCTTGCTACGTCCAGTGTTTGCTTAACTAGAATTTTAAGTTCATATTGTAATTTGGCTTAGTTGTGTTAAGTTAAATGTATCCATTCATGAGGACAATCTGCAGTGTTACAATTAATTGTATACTCAACTGAGTGGCACTCATACTAACAGACAATGCCAACAATTAGTGACGGGCAGTTTGCCAATGAACGCATTTTTTCGCAAACGGACAAATTTTTTCGAATGAATCTTTCAAATGAACGAACTGAGCCTTGGCTTCTCCATGAAAGATTTGTTCGTTTGGCTCTCTCCCCAAGCACTGAGATCTGCCGCCCCACTTAGCCAAAGACAGTGATTTCAGTGACTTGCACAGTGTCCAATGGCTACTTAGCAGGACAGCATTGTGTGATTTAGGCCAATAGGCTTACCGAAATGCCAATCAAACAACCACAAATGAACGACCGTATGTACCTACGTCAGCAAGCCGTGGCGCCATACTGAGCCGGTGAACAAATGACCGAAAGGAGTGAACCAACAAAAGAGCCACTGACCCGGTGAACTAGTTCGTGAACGAAGAGCCGAATAAGTTCAGGAGCAATTTAATTAGCTCAGTCATATCTTGATCTGACGTATCTAAAGCATCAACTACAGCTGCAGATTGCAAATGCAGCCTAACTATTTTACTGTGCTCATATACAGGAGTGAACCAGCGTAGTTTACAGAGCTGTCA